>NC_044988.1:94299730-94576089 GCF_008728515.1 Papio anubis | reverse complement strand
CTGCGTACTTCGTTCAGTTACGTATTGCTTTTTTAGTAGAGCCCGGGGTTTCACCGGTGTTAGCCAGGATGGTCACCACGTCTCTGAGCCTCGTGATCAGCCGTCTGCATTTCGGCCTCCCAAAGAGATGCTGGGATTACAGGCTTGAGCCACAGCCCGGCTAGTGCTTTAGCTAACCTAAAAAGAGCAGTGCTTTGGCTGGGCGTGGTGGCTCACGCCTGTAATCCCAGCACTTTGGAAGGTGGAGGTGGAAGCGGATCATGAGGTCCAGGAGTTTGAGATCAGACTGGCAGCATGGTGAAACCTCACACTCTACTAAAATACAAAATTAGGCGAAGGCGTGGTGATGGCGCCTGTAATCCTAGCTGGGAGGCCCAAGAGGCAGGAGAATTTGCCCGAACCTGGGGCCCGAGGAGGTTGCAGTGAGCTGAGATCACCCACACACATAGCCCAGGCTGACAGTCACGAGGGAACTCCATCTCAAGAGAAAAAAAGCTTTTAATTTTGTCAAGATGAGGAGTAAGGAGGTAGTTATGAAAGGCTATAAAAAAATACAGGCCAGCCGGGCGCTGTGGCTCACACTTGTAATCCCAGCACTTTGGGAGGCTGAGGCAGGTGGATCACCTGAGGTGGGAGTTAGAGACAGCCAGTTCCTGTATTCCCTAGCCTCAGGAGGCTGAGGCAGGAGAATTTGCCCTTTGATCTGGGAGGTGGAGGTTTGCAGTGAGCCAAGATCATGTTGGCCTCCTTGAGTGACAAGCAAGAAAGCTGGATGAAAGAATGTGAAGTCATGTCCAGAGCGTTCTTGACTGAGTGAACAGAGGGAAGTACTCTGCAAAGCCTCAGAGGAGGGGCATGCCCTGGTGGTAGCCCCTGGACCTGGTGAGGGCTGGTGGTGATAAGAACACGGCCTCATGGGAGAGGAGTTAAGCTTCAGGTCTAGCCAATAAATGAAATAAAAATAAGAAAGAAATTGCTTGCTCGTGATTCCCCACCTCCAAAATGCCAAGCCTAAACAATCCCTTTCTTGAAGAAATAGTTAGAAGAAGCCGAACTTCATTAACATTAAAAGCTTTTGCTTTGTCAAAGACCCCGTTAAGAGAATGAGATGATGATCCATGTTCTGGGAGAAAATAAATGTTGTGAAAAACTGATAAAGTATTGTTATCCAAAGCCATGCATGAACTCTTTTTGAATGGAGTTTTGCTCTTGTTGCCCAGGCTGTAGTTCAGTGGCACGATCTCAGCTCACCTCAACCTCTGCTTCCCGGGTTCAAGCGATTCTCCTGCCGCAGCCTCCCGAGTAGCTGGGGTTACAGGCATGCACCACCATGCCCAGCTAATTTTATATTTTTAGCAGAGACGGGATTTCTCTGTGTTGGTCAGGCTGGTCTTGAACTCCTGAACTCAGGTGATCCGACCTCCTCGGCCTCCCAAAGTGCTAGGATTACAGATGTGAGCCACCGTGTCCGGCCTGCAGAGAACTCTTAAAACTCAATAAGAAACTGAACAATCTGATTAAAAAATGGATAAAAGGAAATTGCTGTCACATCATGCCAGTTTTTCAGAGTGGTTGTGCTAAATTTCATTCTCACCACCTAGGTGTGAAAGTGGAAGGCATATCACAATATGTTTTCCTCAATTCTCACAATCTTGCAAGACGTGGCCCATGGACATGGACATGAACATGGAGATCGTAAAATGGAACTTCCAGATTATAAACAATGGAAGATAGAAGAGACACCAGTAAAAACCGTCTAGAAGAAGCTGGCTGCAGGAGGGCTTTGGGATTTATTGGGCTGCAATGAAGCTTGGAGATATGTGGGTGGCTTTGCAGAAATGTTTCCTTTGTTGGTGCATTATTACAAAGATTGAAATGGGAATTTGCTGCATTTGTGGTAGCTGTAGGAGCTGAATATTACCTGGAGTCCCAGAATAAAGATAAGAAGCATCACTGAAGATAATACTGGGAAGTGTCATAGTGGTTTCTTAACTCTCTAAGATTTCCTTGCTATAGCCTACTCACCTGGTTTGTGCCTTAAAGAATATTAGTAAGATATAATAAAGTAAAATAAATACATATATGCCCCCAAAAATGAACAAAAGACACCTCATCAAGGAAGATATAGTGATGACAAATAAGCATATGAAAAGATGCTCTACCTCCTGTGTCATTAGGGAAATGCAAAGTGAAACAACTATGAGATAACCACTATATACGTATTAGAATGGCCAAAATCCAGAACACTAACAGTACCAAGTGCTGATGAAGATGTGGAGCAACAAGAACTCTCATTCATTGCTGATGGGAATGCAAAATGGTACGGCCACTTTGGAAGATGGTTTGGCAGTTCCTTATAAGACTAAACAAACTCTTACCATATTATAATCCAGCAGTCCTGCTCCTTGATATTTACCCAAATGAGTTGTAAACTTATGTTCATACAAAAATGTGTACACAGATTTTTATAGCCACTTTATTCATTGCCAAAACTTGGAAGGAACCAAGATGTCCTTCACTAGGTGGATGGATAAACAAACTGTAATACACCCAGACAATGAAATATTATGCAGTGCTAAGAAGAAATGAGCTATCAAGCCATAAAAAGACATGGAAGAACCTTAAATACATATTACTAAATGAAAGAAACCAACCTGGAAAGGCTATGTATGTATGATTCCAACTATATGACATTTTGGGAAAGGCAAAACTATAGAGACAGTAAAAAGATCAGTGGTTTTCAGAGGTTGGAGGGAGGTGAGTTTGAATAGGTAAAACTATTCTATATGATACTATAACGGTAGGTACATGTCATACAATTGTCAAAACTTATAGAACGTAGAAAAGGAGTAACCCTAATTTAAACAAACTATGGCTTTTGGATGATAATGATGTGTCAGTGTATGCTCATGATTTGTAACAAACGTACCACTTAGGTGTGAGATGTTGATGCGGGGAGGCTGTCTGGGGGAAGAGGCGGGGGTATATGGGAACTCTGTACTTTTTTTCTTTTCTTTTCTTTTTTTTTTTCCCTTTCTATGGAGAACGAGGTCTCTCTATATTGACCAGGGAGGTCTTGAACTCCTGGGCTCGAGCGATCCTCCTGCCTCTGCCTCCCTAAGTGCTGGGATTACAGGCGTGAGCCACTGTGCCGAGCAAGGGAATGCTGTACTTTATGCTCAGTTTCGCTGTGAACCTAAAACTGCTCTAAAAAATAAAGTCTATTTACAGGGGTGAAAAAACAATAAAAAATCTACTTTCCCTGGAGTTCTGTCTCAGTAATGATTATTTCCAGCCTTCTAATTGTTTAAGCCAGAAACCCTGAGTCATCCTTGATTCTTTACTTTCTCTTAACACCTTGTATCCAGTTGGTCATAAATCTAGCAGATGCTACATTCAGATAACATGTGGAATCTATTTTCCCTATTTTTTACTTTTACTACCCTGTCCAAGCCAGTTAACTTTTACTTAGATTATTATAGAAGACACTTAACTGATCTCCCTACTTACAGAGTCTTGCTCTGTTTCCCAGGCTGGAGTGCAGTGGCGTAATCTTGGCTTACAGCAACCTCTGTCTCCTGGGTTCAAGTGATTCTCTTGCTTCATCCTCCCAAGAAGCTGGGATTACAGCCGTGCACCCCCACGCCTGGCTAATTTTTGTATTTTTAGTAGAGATGGGGTTTTGCCATGTTGGCCAGGCTGGTCTTGAACTCCTGACCTCAAGTGATCCGCCCACTTTGGCCTCCCAAAATGCTGGGATTACAGGCAAGAGCCACTCTGCCCAGCTGGCTCCTCGGTTTTATATTTGAATTTTATAATTAATTATAGTTAACCTTTTTATTTCAAAATAACCCAGTTTTCCCCAGTGGTAACATTTTGTAGAACTATAGTGTAATACCACAACCAATACAATGTCAGCCAACATTGACATTGATACAACTCGTGATCTTCAGGTGCAACCTAAGATCATCACCTCATGATGTTCAGATTTCTTCAGTTTTACTTGTGTTTGTGTGTGTGTATGTGTCTCTGTGTGTGTATTCAGTTCTTCACAGTTTTTTTTTTTTTTTTTTTGAGACGGAGTCTCAATCTGTTGCCCACTCTGGAGCGCAGTGGCCGGATCTCAGCTCACTGCAAGCTCCGCCTCCCGGGTTTACGCCATTCTTGTGTCTCAGCCTCCGGAGTAGCTGGAACTACAGGCGCCCGCCACCTAGCCCCGCCACCTAGCCCGGCTAGTTTTTTGTATTTTTTTAGTAGAGACGGGGTTTCACTGTGTTAGCCAGAATCGTCTCGATCTCTTGACCTCGTGATCCGCCCGTCTCGGCCTCCCAAAGTGCTGGGATTACAGGCTTGAGCCACCGCACCCGGCTCTTCACAGTTTTATTGGATAAGGGCTCATGTATCCAACACTACAGTCAAGATACATAACAGTTCATCAACACAAGAATTCCTCATGTTGCCCTTTTATAGACACACCCACTTCCTTCCTGCAGCTGCTGGACCTCTGCAACAACTAACCTGTTCTCCATTTCTTTAATTTTGTCATTTCAATAATGTCATTTAGGCCGGGCGCGGTAGCTCACGCCTGTAATCCCAGCACTTTGGGGAGGTCGAGGCGGGCGGATCACGAGGTCAGGAAATCGAGACCATCCTGGCTAACCCGGTGAAACCCCGTCTCTACTAAAAACAGGAACCTTCAGTGCAAACAAAGCTACACTGAAGCTTTGGACAGTAATGAAGTGTATCAGTGTATGCTCATGATTTTATATAAGCGTCTCCACTTAGGTGAGATGTGTGAATCAGGGAGGCTGTCTGGGGAAGAAATGGGGGTATATAGAGACCTCTGTGCCTTTTTTCTTTTCTTTTTCTTTTCTTTTCTTTTTTTTTTTTTTCCTTCCTGGAACAGATCTCTCTACTCAGCCTTGGGAGGTTCTTGTTCCTGGGCTGGCCGATCCTCCTGCCTCACCCTCCTAAGTGCTGGTTCCTGCATTTGACCCTTCATGGCTCAGGGATGTTGCATGCTTATGCTCAGTTTAAGCTGTAGTTCAAACTTCTCAAAAGCCAGGAGATCTAGCCCCACAGGGTGAAAACAATAAAAAATCCTTTTCCTGGAGTTCTGTCTCAGTAATGATTATTTCCAATAGCTTCAATTGTTTAAGCCAGAGAGCCTAGATCTAATCGCCAGTTCTGCTTTGCCCATATCGAGGACGGGTGTAAATCCCATGGTCACTACATTCAGATAACATGTGGAATCTATTTTCCCCTATTACTTTTGCACTACCCTATCCAAGTAGGTTAACTTTACTTGGATTATTATAGAAGACCTTAACTGATCCTCCTGCTTACAGGGTCAGCCATTTGAGCCTGGAGTGCAGTAGGCGTAATCTTGCCCACAGCAGGGTGACCTCCTCTCCTGGGTTCAAGTGATTCTCTTAGCTACATCCTCCCAAGAAGCTGGGACACAGCCGTGCACCCCCACGCCTGGCTAATTTTTTGTATTTTTAATTAGAGATGGGGTTTTGCCATGTTGGCCAGGCTAGTCTTGAGCTCAATATAAGTGATCTCTGCCTTTGGCCTCCCAAAATGCTGGGATTACTGGGCAAAACCCTCTGCCCAGCTAGGCTCCTGTATTGGTTTTATATTTGAATTTTATGAATTAGTATTAAGATTAGCCTGGCTAAAAATAACCCCAGTTTTCCCCAGTGAAACATTTTGTAGAACTATGGTGCCATCCTTAATAGCCAATGCAATGTCAGCCAGCATTTGACATTTGATGCCTGGCCTTCATTGATCTTCAGGTGCAGCCACTTCTGAGGATTCATGCACCTCATGATGTTCAGATTTCTTCAGTTTACTTGTATTTTGTGTGTGTATATGTCTCTGTAGTATGTGGTCAGTTCTTCACAGTTTTTTTTTTTTGAGGCAGAGTCTCAATCTATTCTTGATCTGGGAGGCGCAGTGGGCAGGATCTCAGCTCACTGGCTCAAGCCTCCTGAGTTGTCCATTCTCTTGCGTCTCAGCCTCCGGGTATGGAACTGGCCATGCTAAAAGCCCGCTTCACCTAGCCGGCTAGTTTTTTGTGATTTTTTTAGTAGAGAGGCCAAGGGGTTTCACTGTGTTAGCCAGGGTCGTCTGCGATCTCTTGACCTAAGTGATCCGCCCATTCACGGCCTCCCAAAGTGCTGGATTACAGGCTTGACCACACCTTGGCTCTTCACAGTTTTGTGGATAGGGCTCATGTGCTAACTAGAACACCTGATCCAAGATACATGAAGTTCATCAACACAATAATTCCTCATGTTGCCTTTTATAGACACCTTCCTTCCTGCAGCTGCTGGACCTCTGCAGCTAGCCTGTTCCTCCATTTCTTCTTTAATTTTATCTGGCTAATAATGTCATTTTAGGCGGTAGCAGTAGCTCCACTTTAGGGAGGCTAAGTGGTGAGATCAAAGTCAGGAAATGAGACCATCTTTGTCTGGCTCTTGGTGAAACCCCATCTCCTACCCCAAAAATGCAAAAAATTAGCAGCGTGGCAGCCGGCCTGTAGTCCCAGCTACTGGGAGGCTAGAGAGGCAGGAGAATGGCGTGAACCAGGAGGCAGGCTTGCATTGAAGCCGATCCCAGCGCCGCCACTGTACTACACTCCAGCCTGCAGGCTGAAATGAGACTCCTCTCAAAAAAAAAAAAAAGAAAAGAAAATGCTCAGTGCATGCTGACAGAGGCGCAGTGACCATCTGCCCTGTAATCCCGGCACTTTGGGAGGCCGAGGTGGTGTGTGAGATCACCTATGAGACAGGGGGTTTGAGACCAGCCTACAGCCAACATGGAGCTACTAAGAATACAAAATTAAGCTGCTTAGTCATGATGGTGTCGCCTGTAATCCCGAGTACTTGGGAGACTGAGGCAGGAATCACTGGTAGGAGAGCGGTTTTGCAGTGTACAAGGATTGTACTCTGGACTCAGCCTGAAACAGAAGCCAGAGACTCATGGAAAAAAAAAAGAGGAGAAAAAGCCAGGCGCAGTGGCTCCATATATAATCCCAGCACTTCTGGGAGGCTGGCCGGGTGGATCACGAGGTCAGGAGATCAGGGACAATGCAGCCTAACATGGTGAAACCCGTCTCTACTAAAGTGCAAAAATTAAGCTAGGTGTGATGGCGCCTGTAGTCCCAGCAGCTACTCCGGGAGGCTGAGGCAGGAGAATGCTCGGCGTGAACCTGGAGGCATGGGCTGCGATGAGCTGAGATAAGCCCTGCACTCTAGCCTGGAGTGACGAGTCTGCGAGACAAGCGTCTCAAGGAAAAAAAAAGAAAGGAAAGAATGTTATACAAGTCCAGATTCACACCAAGTACTCTGTAACCTTTGGGATAGTTTGACTTTGTTTTTGCTCAACCTAAATACCTTCCAAAGTGAGAATCCAGGTTGTTGTGTGGCAGTATTCATTTATTTTTATCGCTAAGTAGTAGTACATGGTGTGGACGTACCGAAATTTGTTTAACCATTCACTCATTGAAGGATATCTGATTTGTTTCTAGTTTTGGGCTATTATGAATTAGGCTTCTGTGAGTATTTATATACAGATTTTGAACATGTTTTTATTGCCAAGACTACAATTGCTGGGTCAAATGGTAAGTCTGTGGTTTGCAATTTACTTTTAAAATTACCGGATAAAAACCTTCTACCGGCCGAGCACGCGCCTGTAATCCCAGCACCTTGAGAGGCTGAGGTGGGTGGATCACCTGAGGTCAGGAGTTCAAGACCAGCCTGGCCAACATGTTAAAACCCCGTGTCTACTAAAAATACAAAAATTAGCCGGATGTGGTGGCACACGCCTGTAACCCCAGCTACTTGGGAGGCTGAGGCAGGAGAATTGTTTGAATCTGGGAGACGGAGGTAGAAGTGGGCCAAGATGGTGCCACTGCACTTCAGCCTGGGAGATAGAGCGAGACTCCATTTCAAAAAAAAAACAAAACAAAAAACAGGTTTTTTTTTTTTTTGTGGTGAAAAGCATCATTTTACAGTTCTTGTAAAGCTGTCTGTCTCCTGGAACCTAGTGTCTCTGTAGGTAGTTTGCATTGCATTAAGAATTCTGTATGACAGCTGGCAGAAATCCAACACCTGAATTATCACAGGGTACTTTCCTTTCCAATCAAAAAGTACACTTGGGCTTTCTAAGTATTAGACCTGGTATTTTTCTTTTTTGGTATTTTATCTTTAGTTTTGATGTTGTAGTAAATGTTTGCCTTTTATTTTCTCTTTTTACAGCGGCTATGTGACTATGTTTGTGACCTCCTCTTAGAAGAGTCAAATGTTCAGCCAGTATCAACACCAGTAACAGTGTGTGGAGATATACATGGACAGGTAAAATTTCATGAGCAGATTTTTAAGCTTTGTACTGTCCATGATCCATGTGTGTTTTCACATGTGCTACAAAATTAACAACAACATCAACAAACACAACTGGTGGTAAGCTAGGTTGCCTCAGTCTCTGTGACACTAATGATTCCTGGTTTACATTTTTGGTGAATAAAAGCAGTGGTCAAATTAGTTATGGAGTTTGTTGATATTACATTTGTGAAGTGAATAATGCAGCATTATTTTTCTGTGGAATGGTGGGAGTGGGTAGAAAATAAAAAGTACAAACATATACTGCTCATAATAACTATGATTAACAGGAGATGTTTTGGTGTTAGGCACTTTTTTCATTCAATTAATTTCTGTTCTGCTGTCATATATTGTTGAAAATGTATCATTTCTTTAGTGGGAATGAGAATAGCAAAGGTACAGAAAAATAAAATTGCTGGTCCATGATGTCACAGCAAATCACTGGTGAATGAACTAGAAAATATTTAGTTCAATTTCTCATCTGCTGGGTGTTTGTTTGTAAGAATTTCAAAGCAGTGCCTGGCGTGGTGGCTCATGCCTGTAATCCCAGCACTTTGGGTAGCTGAGGCTGCTGGGTCGCAAGGTCAGGAGTTTGAGACCAGCCTCACCAACATAGTGAAACCCCGTCTCTACTGAAAATACAAAAAAATTCGCTGGGCATGGTGGCGCGTGCCTGTAATCCTAGCTACTCGGGCTGAGGCAGTAGAAGCACTTGAATCTGAGAGGCGAAGGTTGCAGTGAGCCAAGACCGCACCACTGCACTCCAGCCTGGGCAACAGAGTGAGACTCTGTCAAAAAAAAAATTTTTTTTTCAAAGCATTAACAGGAGGGGCATACCTCATATTTAGATCCTGTTGTCAGTGTTTAGCCTCATGTATATTTGTAGAATTTTTTCACTGGGAAATGAAAGCTGAACAGATTACTCATAGAGTGCTATATGCATATACTATAGTTGGGGCTGTAAGACTTAATAATACATTGCAAAACAATGTAGTCTTTAAAGGATGCCAACAGGACTTACGGTCGCCTGTGCAATTTCCCTGCCTTAAATATGACTATGTAAATGAGCAGAAATGTGTGTAAATTGGCTCTGATTAGGGACTGCTCCACGAGTAAAGTCTTGTTTTGGCTACTTACAGGCTGATTTTTTGGTTTTTCAAGGTGTTTTCTGCATCAGTTGAGATTAAAAAAAAATCTGACACTTGCATGTCATCACCTCCTAGATAGAGGTCCCATTATGTCATCTTTAATCTGTTAAAATTACAGTTTTTTAGAGTAGACTTTAGGAATTGATTTCCTAAAATTTCCGTGTAACTTCTCTCTAAAAATAAACATTTGTATTTTGCTAACATAAAGGATATTAATATAAGCAGTGTTTTAACACATTCCTGAAAACTGGAATAAACCAAGTCATGTTTTCCCTTAGTTGTAGTGTTAAAACTGAGGGGTTACCTGTGTTATCAAGGACTTTTTAAGATGTGAATTACAGCCATGATCAAAGGTCAGAAAGTTAGAGACCAACCTCGAGCTACTAAAATTAGAAGCATAAGATTGAACTTTTGTATTATATATACCTTCAGTCAAATGTACAGTTATTGCTAACATTTATCTTGTGTTTTGAGGTTAACAAAGTACTTTTTCACATATTCTGCATCAGTTTTTTCCCAAGAGTCCTATGAGATAGTATTATTTTGTAGACAATGAAAGGGAGACTGAAAGATTGAAGAAATAGCCCAAACTCACACACAGCCACTGCAGGGCAGATTGAGGTTTGAAACTAATTTGGGTTTCTGTTGTACATGTTATTTTAAGACCACCACCAAACTGTTAACAATTGTTTATGTTGTATATGTTCCTTAAAAACAATTGCACCAGGCGCGGTGGCTCACGCCTGTAATCCCAGCACTTTGGGAGGCCGAGGCGGGCAGATCACAAGGTCAGGAGTTTGAGACCAGCCTGGCCAACATGGTAAAACCCCGTCTCTACTAAAAATGCAAAAATTAGCCAGGCGTGGTGGTGCGTGCCTGTAATCCCAGCTACTCGGGAGGCTGAGGCAGGAGAATCGCTAGAGACTGGGAGGCGGAGGTTGCAGTGAGCCGAGATCGTGCCATTGCACCCCAGCCTGGGCAAGAGAGTGAGACTCCATCTCAAAAAAAAAAAAATAGGCGGGACGTGGTGGCTCATATTTGTAATCTCAGCACTTTGGGAGGCTGAGGTGGGTAGATCACGAGGTCAAGAGATTGAGACCATCCTGGCAAACATGGTGAAATCCCATCTCTACTAAAAATACAGAAATTAACCAGGTGTGGTGGCAGGTGCCTGTAATCGCAGCTACTTGGGAGGCTGAGGCAGGAGAATCGCTTGAACCTGGGAGGCAGAGGTTGTGGTGAGCCGAGATTGCACCATTGCACTCCAGCCTGGGCAACAAGAGTGAAACTCCGTCTCAAAAAAAACAAAAAACAAACACACACACAAAAAATGATTACTAATCAGAAACATGGGATTTGAGCCTCTAAATAGCTATTGACTGATTAAATACAATGTAAAATATATCCTTTGGGACTTATCTTCCTCTGGGGCCTGTTCTGGAATTGCAGGATTGGGTTTTGGGTATGAATAAACATGTTAGCGAGCATGTTGTGCTGAGAAGCATTGAAGCTGTGTAATATAGTGAGGAGTTATAGATTTCAGTGTCAGATACAACTTGGTTTAAATCTTGGCTTGGCTATATGTTAGCTATTTAAGAAGCCATTTCAGCTAGCTCACAAATTTTTTAAGTGTGGCCTGTGGACCCTTGGGTCTCTAAGGAGGTACAGAGGCAATGGAGGGTTAAATTGCTCATGCCTTAGCATGAATCAAGGGAAAAACACTAGAATAAGCTGATTATCATTGAGTTCTTCACCAACATGCCTGCATAGTAAAATAAAATGCCAGTTTCACTTAACTCTCAATCCTTTAGAATATATATTATTTAAAAAGTCTGGCTGGGCGTGATGGCTCATGCCTATAATCCCAGCACTTTGGGAGGCTAAGGTGGGAGGATCGCTTGAAGCCGTGGGTTCTAGACTAGCCTGGGCAACCCAAGTGAGACCCCCCCCATCTCAAACTCCTGACCTCAGGTGATCCACCTGCCTCAGCCTCCCAAAGTGCTGGGATTACAGGTGTGAGGCACTGCATCCAGCCTGAGACTCCCCACGTCTTAAAAAAAAACCAACGTTTAAAAAAAAAAAATTTTTTTTTTTTTGAGACAGAGTTTTTCTCTTGTCCAGGCTGGAGTGCAGTGGTGTGATTGTGCAATGGCACAATCTTGGCTCACTGCAACCTGCAACCTCTGCCTCCCGGGTTCAAGTAATTCTCTTGCCTCCGCCTCCTGAGTAGCTGAGATTACAGGAATACGCCACCATGCCTGGCTAATTTTTTTGTAGTTTTAGTTGAGATGGGGTTTTTCCATGTTGCCCAGGTTGATCTTGAACCCCTGACCTCATGTGATCCTCCTGTCTTGGCCTCCCAAAGTGCTGGGACTACAGGCGTGAGCCACCTTGCCCAGCCTTTCTTTCTTTCTTTTGAGGGGGGACAGGGTCTCGCTATGTCACCCAGGCTGGAGTGCAGTGGTGTGATCTCAACTCAGTGCAGCCTCTGCCTTCCAGGTTCAAGTGATTCTTGTGCCTCATCATTCTGAGTAGCTGAGACTACAGGTGTGCACCACCACGCCTGGCTAATTTTTGTATTTTTAGTAGAGATGGGATTTTACCATGTTGGCCAGGTTGGTGTCGAACTCCTGGCATCTTGTGATCCACCTGCCTCAGCCTCCCAAAGTGCTGGGACTACAGGTATGAGCCACTGCACCTGGCTCCCATCTCTTTAAAAAAAAAAAAAAAATTAGCCAGGTTTGGTGGTCTGAATCTGTAAGTCCTAGCCACTCAAGAGGCTAAGGTGGTGGGAGCATTGCTTGAGCCCAGGAGTTTGAGGCTGCAGTCAGCTATTATTGTGCCACTGCACTCCAGCCTGGGCAACAGAGTGAGACCCCATCTAAAAAGAAAAAGAAAAAAGTCTGTGTGATGAAATGGGAAGTATGCGTAAAGCATATCTGCTGCATGCTAAAGAAAGATGGTTTACTCAAGGAAAAGTACTTGTGGGTTGGTCACGGTGGCTCACACCTGTAATCCCAGCACTTTGGAAGGCCAAGACAGGCAGATCACCTGAGGTCAGGAGTTCAAGATCAGCCTGGCCAACATGGCAAAACCCCATCTTTACTACAAAATACAAAAATTAGCCAGGTGTGGTGGCGGGTGCCCGTAATCCCAGCTAGTCAGGGGCTAAGGCAGGGAAAATTGCTTGAACCCGGGAGGCGGATGTTGCAGTGAGCTGAGATAGCACCATTGCACTCCAGCCTGGGTGACTGAGTGCGACTCTGTCTCAAAACAAAAAAACAAAAAAACAAAAAAAAAAAAAACCCAAAAGAAAAGGAAAGAAAAGTACTTGTGAAATTCTTTGAGTCATGAGTTAAAATAACTGCTTTTTTATGGAACACTATTTTTACTTGAGAATGACTGACGAACTGTGATTATTTAGACTTGGGTATTTGGCAACTATATTTGCAAAAGTGAAGGAAGTGAGCCAGTCACTTCAAGAGAACAATTGACAGTATTTGTTGCCGATGACGAAAATTGAATTTACTAATGAAAAATAGGAATTTTGGAAAATCTGAGTCCACCACTATGAGGCTAACAGTTTCCGATACTTTCCTGAGATGAGATGAGAAGTGATATTAACAAATATGGTTTTTTGATGATATAAAATGCAATGTCATTTTCATTTTTCAAATTTCTAGTTTACCATTTACTCAAAGTGTAAGATAACTAATGTAACAGAGTATGAAAGTTCACTGTTATAGGCCGGGCGCGGTGACTCACACCTGTAATCCCAGCACTTTGAGAGGCTGTGGCAAGCGGATCGCTTGAGCCCAGGAGTTTGAGACCAGCCTGAGTAACATGGTGAAACCCTGTCTCTACTAAAAGTACAAAAATTAGCCAGGTGTGGAGGTATGTGCCTGTAATCTCAGCTACTCAGGTGACTGAGGCATGAGAATTGCTTGAACCTGGGAGGTGGAGGTTGCACTGAGTCGAGAATGTGCCATTGCACTCCAGCCTGGGCAATAGAGCTAGACCCTATCTCAAAAAAAAAAAAAAAGAAAAAGAAGATCACTGTTATGGCTTCAGATTTCATACTGCGATTAACTTTTAAGTTTCATAAACTGCCACTTGTCAAATATTGGTACAGTATTAAAAGAATACGCAGTTACCTGAAAATGTTATTAAAATACTCTTTCCTTTTGTAACTGCTTATCTGTGTGAAGCTGGATTTTCCTCATCTGCTTTACTCAATATATCCCAACAGACTGAATGCTGAGGCAAGTTATATGACTAACCATGTTCTATTTAGCCAGACATTAAAGAGATTTGTGAAAATGTAAAACAATGTGAGTTCTCCTCTTACTAAACAATTTTTATTTTATTTAAAATGTGTTTGTGATACTTTTTGATGGGTATGTTATTGATTTTTTTTTTGAGATGGAGTTTCACTCTTGTCACCCAGGCTGGAGTGTAATGGTGTGATCCTGGCTCACTGCAACCTCAGCCTCCGAGGTTCAAGTGATTCTCCTGCCTCAGCCTCCCAAGTAGCTGAGATTACAGGTGTGAGTCACCATGCCTGGCCTGTGTTATTAATTTTTAAAAATTAATTTAAATATTTAAAACTTCTGAGTTTTAATCTCTAATATGGTAAATACCGATTTGTAAAACTTACATAACAGATTTTGAGGACTTCTAGTTTTTAAGATCACAAATGAATCCTGAAACCAAAAAGTTTGAGAACTACTGGGCACACTGGATGTTTCCTTGCCTCTGATGAAAAAAAATTCCACTTCTCAGACGGGCGCAGTGGCTCATGCCTGTAATCCCAGCACTGTGGGAGGCCGAGGGCCATGACCACGCAGATCGGCGAGATCGAGACGACGTGGCCAACATGGCAAACCCCATCTCTACTAAAATACAAAAGTAGCTGGGTGTGTGGTAGCACATACCTATATCTTCAGAATCGCTCAGGAGGCTGAGGCAGCAGAATTGCTTGAACCCGAGGCAGAGGCTGCAGTGAGCTGAGATCACACCACTGCACTCCAACTGGCACAGAGTGAGACTCTGTCTCCAAAAAAAAAAAAAAAACTACCTTCCAGGCTGGGTAAAGTGGTACATACCTGTAGTTCCAGCTACTCAGGAGGCTGAGGTGGAGGATAAGCTTGATCCCAAAAATTTGAGACCAGCCTGGGCAATATAGTGAGACTCTACCTAAAAACAACAGAGGACAAAAAAAAAATCTACTTCTCAAGATTGTTTTTGGTTTAAAATGGGAGCAGAGTGTCTGAACTATGAAAAACATAGAGTAGCTGGGTGCAGTGGCTCACGCCTGTAATCCTAGCACTTTGGGAGGCCGAGGCCGGTGGATTACCTGAGGTCAGGGGTTTAAGACCAGCCTGGCCAATGTGACAAAACCCTTTCTCTACAAAAAAATACAGAAATTAGGCAGGTGTAGTGGGCCATGCCTGTAGTCCCTGCTACTCGGGAGGCTGAGGCAAGAGGGTTGCTTGAACCTGGGAGCCTGAGGCAGCAGTGAGCCAAGATTGCACCACTGAACTCCAGCCTGGGTAACAGAGCGTGACTCCATCTCAAAAAATAAAAAAAGAGGGAGAGAGAGAGACATAGAGTAGACGGTAGATTTTATTTGACGATGAGGTAGGTGCCTAGTAATGTAGGATGAAAGTAGGGCTGGACGCGGTGGCTCACACCTGTAATCCTAGCGTTTGGGAGACCCAAGTGGGTGGATCACCTGAGGTCAGGAGTTCGAGATCTACCTGGCCAACATGGTGAAACCCCGTCTTTACTAAAAACACAAAAATTAGTGGGGGTGCGGTGGCAGGCACCTATAATCCTATCTACTCGGGAGGCTGAGGCAGGAGAATCAGTTGAACCCGGGAGGTGGAGGTTGCAGTGAACTGAGATCGTGCCATTGCTCTCCAGCCTGGGCAACAAGAACAGAACTCCATCTCAAAAAAAAAAAGGAAAAGAATTGCCCAAGTTCTCAGGAAATGGGAACCTATGTATCACTGACACAGAATATTTGTCTGCCTGTATGTCTGGTAAATATAGACTTTAAAAGCTTTTGTTTAAGAACAGATATCTGGCCGGGTGTGGTGGCTCACGCCTGTAATCCCAACACTTTGGGAGGCCAAGGTGGGCAGATCACGAGGTCAGGAGTTCAGGACCAGCCTGACCAACATGATGAAACCCCATCTCTACTAAAAATACAAAAATTAGCTGGGCCTGTTGTCATGCTCCTGTAATCCCAGCTACTCAGGAGGCTGAGTCAGGAGAATCGCTTGAACCTGGGAGGTGGAGGTTGCAGTGAGCCGAGATCATGCCATTGCACTCCAGCCTGGGCAACAGAGTGAGACTCCGTCTCAGAAAAAAAAAAAAAAAAAAGAACAGATATCTGTAAACATCAATAGAAAAGTTTAAGGATACTCTTCTACCATATTTTTATAAAAAACCTGACTTTTAAAACTTTTTAAATGTTCACTTCCTGACTTCGTGTATATACCTACTCAATTTTTTACATAATGGAATTGTATAGTTATATTATAGGTATTGTTTTGTGTTCCATTCTTTTCCCTAGTGATTTTTGCATTTTGCTACGTGGTTTTCATCATAATTATTATTCGTGACCTCGTAAGGTCCTTGAGTTGCTAGATCTTAATTTAAGATACTCACTTACGTTAGTCATGAAGGCTGTTTCTTTTGATTTTTTAAATGATGTCATAACACTTTTTTTTTTTTTTTTGAGACAGAATCTTGCTCTGTCATCCAGGCTGGAGTACAATGGCACCATCCTGGCTCACTGCAACCTCTGTCTCCCGGGTTCAAGTGATTCTCCTGCTTCAGCTTCCCTAGGTAGCTGGGACTACAGGTACCCGCCGCCACGTCTGACTAATTTTTGTATTTTTAGTAGAGACTGGGTTTTGCCCTGTTGGCCAGGCTGGTCTCTAACTCCTGACCTCAGGTGATCCACCCACCTCAGTGTCGTAAATTGCTGGGATTACTATGAGTGAGCCACCACACCCGGCCCACATTTTTTTTATTTTTTATTTTTTTTGAGACGAGGTCTTGCTTTTTCACCCAGGCTGGAGTGCAGTGGCGTGATCCTGGCTCACTGCAACCTCCACCTCTCAAGTTCAAGTGATTCTCCAGCCTCAGCCTCCCAAGTAGCAGGGATTGATTACGGGTGCCCACCACCACGCCCGGCTAATTTTTGTATTTTTAGTAGAGATGGGATTTCACCATGTTAGACCCAGCTGGTCTCGAACTCCTGACCTCAGGTGATCCACCTGCCTCGGCCTCCCACAGTGCTGGGATTACAAGTGTGAGCCACCACCATTCCCGGACCATAACACGCTTTTTTTTTTTTTTTTTGAGACGGAATCTTGCTTTGTTGCCCAAGCTCGAGTGCAGTGGCATGATCTTGGCTCATTGCAACCTCTGCCTCCTGGGCTCAAGCAATTCTTGTGCCTCCGCTACCCAAGTAGCTGGGATTACAGGTGCAGGCCACCATGCCTGGATAATTTTTGTATTTTTAGTAGAGATGGGATTTCACCACGTTGACTAAGCTGGTCTGGAACTCCTGACCTCAAGTGATCCACCTGCCTGGGACTCCCAAAGTGCTGGGATTACAGGCGTGAGCTCCCGAAGTTCAGGGATTACAGGTGTGAGCAGCCCGGCCTGTTAGCTAATTTTCAGAAGATAGATACATTTTATACCTATCTAAAGTTTTTTTTTTTTTTGGTCTGACTTTTTAGACTGATGGAACATTGTTATAAAGGGTGTTACTTTATTTCTTTCAGTAGTTAATATTTCACTTTCAGTTTTCTTCACTTTGACTAAGATTCCTAGTAAGTGTTTAAAGCTTAAATGATAATTTTATTTCAACTGTAAAAGATGAATGTGTTAGAAATAGTTAGTTGTAGTTGGTCCAATGTATTATAGTCAGTTCCCTTAATCCAAAATAATTTTTTTTCCAGAAAAACTGTAATGCTTTCTTTGGAAATTAGAGCTAGGATAATAATCGAGTTGATTGAAATTTGACAAATGCACAATTTGCGAGTTACCACATTTCAGTCAAATAGAAATATGATGAAATATGATTGGGTGTTGCCGGGCACGGTGGCTTAAGCCTGTAGTCCCAGCACTTTGGGAGGCCGAGGTGGGTGGATCATGAGGTCAGGAGATCGAGGCCATCCTGGCTAACACGGTGAAACCCCCGTCTCTACTAAAAATACAAAAAAAAAAAAAAAAAAAAAGCAAGCCAGGCATGGTGGTGGACGCCTGTAGTCCCAGCTACTTGGGAGGTTGAGGCAGGAGAATGGCATGAACTCGGGAGGAAGAGCTTGCAGTGAGCTGAGATGGCCACTGCACTCCAGCCTGGGTGATAGAGCAAGATTCTGTCTGAAAAAAGCAGCTATATCGGGCACATGGCCTCGTGACTTGTAATCCCAGCATTTTGGGAGGCTGAGGTGGGAGAATTGCCTGAAGCCAGTAGTTTGAGACTAGCTTGGGCAAAAAAGGGAGGCCCTGTCTCTATAAAAATTTGCTGGGCGCCGGGCGCGGTGGCTCACGCCTGTAATCCCAGCACTTTGGGAGGCCGAGGCGATCACAAGGTCAGAGATCGAGACCACGTGTGAAACCCCGCCTCACTAAAAAATACAAAAAATTAGCCGGGCTGGGTTGTATGCCTGTAGTCCCAGCTACCTCGGCAGGCTGAGGTAGGAGATTCATGGAACTGGAGGCGGAGCCGCAGTGAGCTGAGATCCGCCACTGCACTCCAGCCTGGGCTGAGCGCAGACCCCGCCTCAAAAAAAAAAAAAAAAAAAAAAAACACAGCATGGTGGTGTAAAACGTCCTAGCTGGCTGAGGTGAGGGCAAGGTAGAGCATCTACTTGAACCCAGGAGTTTGAGGCTGCAGTGAGTTATGATTGCATCACTCCATTCCCGCCTGGGTAACAGAGCCAGACCCTGTCTTAAAAAAGAAACAAAAAATGATGAAATATGTAATTTTTTTTTTAACTGATCATTGAGAAGAGACTCCATGGCTGTGGAGCCTGAGGGTACATGACCCTTAACTGTAGAATATGGGAATATCTCTGTATGACACTGTGAAGTGTCATGTAAGTTCACTTTGGAAGAAAAAGAGATATCCACTTGTTTCCTTAATCTCTTGTCTCATTAAAATAGATACAGAATTTGGGTTGGCTGTTAGATTAGCTTACTGAGAAATTAGACAATTTGTAAAGGATGTCAGAATTCTCAAGAGATAGATGGGGAGATGTATGAAAGAAAATGAGAAAGGGAGCCTATGATAATGATCTAGTAGTGGTTTTATGGTAACTGAGCTTTATTTGGTGCTTTTTTTAGTCGTGAGAACTGTGTGCTTGGCAGTTTGGCTTACACTTTATTTCTTAAAAATGTAAATATTTGGAGTCCTCTTAACTGCTTCTTTACACATTTCACTCTCAGTTTTGTTGTTTTGCTTCTTAACAGGAATTTGTAATCAGCATATATTGCATTTCTTTTATAGTTTTATGACCTTTGTGAACTGTTCAGAACTGGAGGTCAGGTTCCTGACACAAACTACATATTTATGGTATGTAAACACCACTGATATCAAGTGCTTGTTTAACATGGAAAGGATCTGACTTATTAAATGTAAATTGCATAATAATTTTTTGCCATGTGACAGTCCCCATTTCAGTATATGAAAAGGTGTGTATTAGTCCATTTTCATGCTGCTTATAAAGACATACCCGAGACTGGGCAAGTATAAAATAAAGAGGTTTAATGGACTTACAGTTTCACATGGCTGGAGAGGCCTCATAATCATGCAGAAGGCAGGCAGGACCACGTCACATCTTACATGGATGGCAGCAGGCAAAGAGAGAGAGAGAGACTGTGCAGGGAACTCTTGTTTTTAAAACCATCAGATCTCACGAGACTTACTATCATGAGAACAGCACAGGAAAGACTTGCCCCCATGGTTCAATTACTTCCCACCGAGTCCCTCCCACAACATGTGGGAGTTCAAGATGAGATTTGGGTGGGGACACAGCCAAACCATATCAAAGTGATTGTGTACTTTTCTACATTTAACTATGTCCTCTAATTAATTGCCTTAGTAAGCCACTGTAGATAGGGTTGGGTAATAGCTATCAGTAATGAGTGGGCATAAAAATAACCCAGAACCCCTGGTTTAAGGCATAAATCTTCAATTGACTATTATTTATTCAAACTTTTCGAGCATTCATTTTTATCTCTTGTTAATCTATGGATGGATGAATATACATACATACACATTTGCTATTAAGGTAGATGTTTGCTTTTCTTTTGGAATGTAGTGTTACTGTTGAACTTTTTCTGGATCCTTCTCTCATTATCTTTCCTTCTGAAAGTTTCTGGGTCACTTTCTTTTTTTTTTTTTTTTTTTTGAAATGGAGTCTCGCTCTGTTGCCAGGTTGGAGTGCAGGTGTGATCAGCTTATTGCTACCTCTGCCTTCCGGGTTCAAGTGATTCTCTTGCCTCAGCCTCCTGAGTAGCTGGGATTACAGGCGCGTGCCACCATGCCCAGCTAATTTTTGTATTTTTACTAGAGACGGGGTTTCACCATGTTGGCCAGGATGGTCAGGATCTCTTGACCTCCTAATCTGCTGGCCTCGGCCTCCCAAGGTGCTGGGATTACAGACATGAGCCACCGCACTTGGCCACTTTTCTTTCAGTTGTTTTCCTATTGGTGTAATATTGGCCCAAGTCAGATATTAATGGGAAGTGTAAATAGTATATTATCATATATGGTTGTTAAATGCAAAACTGAACCTAGAACGCTGTTATAATTATGGTATTTGTTTTTACAAAAAAATTTTTTTTCTTCAAGTAGGCAGCTCTTCCAATACAGTTAAAATGATTTCTTAAAATAGAAAATTATTTTATCTGGGCATGGTGGTGCACACCTGTAGTCCCAGCTACTTGGAGGCTGAGGTGGGATGATTGTTTAGGCTCAGGAGTTCTAGACCAATCTGGGCAACATAGTGAGACCCCCATCTCTAAAAAAAAAAAAAAAATTGAATTTTTAAAAATTAAATTACTTAAAAAATACTGGTTAACAGATGACCAAATCAACTAATGTAGGTAATAGAGGATTGAAAAAAATGGTGGTTTTGCCAGGTATGGTGGCTCACACCTATAATCCCAGCACTTTGGGAGGCCGAGGTGGGCAGATCACAAGGTCAGGAGTTTCAGACCAGCCTGACCAACATGGTGAAACCCCTGTCTCTGCTAAAAATAGAAAAATTAGCCAGGTGTGGTGTCGGTGTGCGCCTGTAATCCCAGCTACTCAGGAGGCTGAGGCAGGAGAATCACTTGAACCCAGGAGGTGGAGGTTGCAGTGAGCCGAGATTGCGCAACTGCACTCCAGCCTGGGTGACAGAGTGATACTCTGTCTCGAAAAAAAAAAAGCGAGAAAATGGTGGTTTTTCAGGGAAAGTTCTTGAGAGAATGGCACAGCAGATTCTTGTAGGTTTCCCTGGAGTCCAAAATCTTGTTTCTATAAACATTTAATAGAAACAGTTTGTTTACTTCTATTTAAATTTTTGTTAAAATCAAATTTCCAAATATTTCAGTATGTAACTTTTTATTGTAGTTATGAACCATGAGTTTGTGCAGTTTGATGTAATTTGAAAAGAATATTATGGCTATTGTATTGTTTGTAACTGTACACTTTTACTTCACAGGGTGATTTTGTAGACAGAGGTTACTATAGTTTGGAGACCTTCACTTACCTTCTTGCATTAAAGGCTAAATGGCCTGATCGTATTACACTTTTGAGAGGAAATCATGAGAGTAGACAGATAACACAGGTCTATGGATTTTATGGTAAGAACTCCTATTTCTCTGATTCTGAATATTATTTTACTTTCCTCTTTGGAAAACAAAGCTACACAAGTCATACACATGCTTTATGTATATTATTTTCCCCACATCCTCACTCCTTCACTCCTCCCCAACAATTGAAAATCTTATGCTGGAGAGATTACTGTTAACTTTTTGGTGTGCATCTTTCTAGATCTGTGCCTCAAAGTGTAGTCCTTAGTTTATCTTGCTGGAATCACCTGGGTTCTCATTAAAAATGTAGATTGTGGGCTGGATGGGGTGGCTCACACCTGTAATCACAGCACTTTGAGAGGCTGAGGCAGGCGGATCACAAGGTCAGGAGATCGAGACCATCCTGGCCAATATGGTGAAACCCCGTCTCTTCTAAAAATACAAAAATGAGCTGGGCGTGGTGGTGCATGCATGTAATCCCAGTTACTCGGGAGGCTGAGGCAGGACAGTCACTTGAACCAAGGAGTCGGAGGTTATGGTGAGCCAAGATCACGCCATAGCACTCCAGCCTGGCGACATAGTGAGCCTCCGTCTCAAAAAAACAAAACAAAACAAAACAAAAATGTAGATTGCTGGGCCTCACCACAGATTTATTAATCAAAATATTTTGGAGTGGGAATCTAGAATCTGCTGAAGGTGAATGTTCTGCACAAATTGGAGAGTCCATTCTCATCTATTTTGTGTGTGTGTGTATTTATGTGTGTTTATATATGTACAAACACACACTAAAATGGGGTCATACCTGAATTTTTGACTTTATTGTCATGTTTATAGCTGCATCATATACCATATGGATGTACCATAATTGATGTATCAGTTTTTTCTCTATCATTGGACTTTAGAGTTGTTTTTAAGCTGCTATTACACATCCTTTTACATATATCTCTGTATGCTCACTCCAGAGAATGCTAGGACCTCAGGGATCAGAAGCAGAACTTAGTCATAAAAAGCAAAATAGGCCAGGCGCAGTGGCTCACCCCTGTAATCCCAGCACTTTGGGAGGCCGAGGCGGGTGGATCACCTGAGGTCAGGAGTTTGAGACCAGTCTGACCAACTAAACCCCGTCTCTACTGAAAATACAAAAGTTAGCCGGGCATGGTGGTGGGGGCCTGTAATCCCAGCTACTTGGGAGGCTGAGGCAGGGAGAATTGATTGAACCCAGGAGGTGGAGGTTGCAGTGAGCCAAGATTGCACCATTGCACTCCAGTCTGGGCAACTGAGCGAGACTATGTCTCAAGAAAGAAAAAAAAGCAAAATAGCTACTTCTCTAAAACTTTTATTTGGTTGAAAGTTACAGAGAGAGAGAGAGAGAGCGCTTATTAGGAACCCCCTTGAAGGAAATATAATTATCAAGATTATGAATTTGGATTTTCCTTGAGCACAATTAAGGCAGATATTGAGAGATTAAACATTAATTGCAGAACCCTTTAGTTTTAAATTTTATATTTTGAATTATCTTCTGTCATTATAAAGATAGGCTGGGCTGGGCGTGTTGGCTCATGCCTGTAATCCCAGCACTTTAGGAGGCCGAGGCAGGCAGATCATGATGTCAGGAGATTGAGACCATCCTGTCTAACATGGTGAAACCGCGTCTCTACAAAAAATACAAAAATTAGCTGGGCATGGTGGCGCTTGCCTGTAGTCCCAGCTACTCGGGAGGCTGAGGCAAGAGAATCGCTTGAACCTGGGAGGTGGAGGTTGCAGTGAGCTGAGATTGTGCCATTGCACTCCAGCCTGGGTGACAGAGCGAGACTCTGTCTCAAAACAAAACAAAGATACTCTGAACTCTCTTACTCTTCAGTTTGTCTGCCATTATCAATTAGAGAAATTTTGATAATTATTTTTATATAATTTTTTAAATACTTGTAACGTTAGATAATATTTGTGTCCTTTCTTTTTCTTTTTTTTTTTTTTTTTTTTGGTGAGTCTGGCTCTGCCCTTAGGCTGGAGTGCAGTGGCGGATCTCGGCTCACTGCAAGCTCCGCCTCCCAGTTCACGCCATTCTCCTGCCTGGCCTCGAGTAGCTGGGACTACAAGCCCACCACCTCGCCCGGCTAGTTTTTGTATTTTTCCAGTATTGGCGGCGGGGTTTCACTGTGTTAGCCAGGATGGTCACCGATCTCCTGACCTTGTGATCCGCCGATCTCGGCCTCCCAAAGTGCTGGGATTACAGGCAGACCTTGCAGCGCCCGGCCTATTTGTCTCCTTTCTACAAGTTACTTCTTATTTTCGTTCACAAAATAAACACCAATTGAAATACAACTTTTGGATCAATATTTTAGATACCATACTATGATATTAGCTCAGTGAAAATACTAAAACTAATGTTATCAAAACACACACACCTACTATATATATGTAACTAATGCTACATGCATAATATATAAAACGCATATTGTTATATATGACTAATATATGACATGTTTTTTATATGTGACTGTTTTTATATATACAGTTATACTCCAGAATTCGCCCAGCTTTCATCAATGTAGGGCTAAAGGGGAAAAAAATGGGGTGAGGAAGGAGGACATTTTAATCAAGGTGCCTTGACTGAGGAAAATGACAGCAACACAAAATCTAGTATTGAACTTTCTTGTTCCCAGAGCTCTGTTCTTGTGGTGTTGTATGGTTTTGTTTAATAAAATGAAGCTTAACAGCTCCTCGGGAATAAGATAATTTTAGTTATTATAAGACTTACATTGATTTTAAAGGAATAAGATATCCCTATATAACTTTACACTGGGCCTTCAGTTCACACTGATAAACACATGCTGGGCAGTTACTATAGAGCCAAGCTCAAGATCCCTGCCTGCAACCTGAGCTCATTGGTAGGGCTCTCTTATGCCAAGTTTACATAACAATCTTGCTTCACATAGATATATAATTGAGAAAATCTTGGGGAGTGGTCATAACCTGCAGACTTCTTTCCTATATCATTTTCAGCTTCACTTAAGGCAATAGTGGTATGTCAGGTTTTTTTTTTTTCTAAAATTATGGAAGAAGTCAAAGTGCAGAGCTTCCATGGTGTTAACAGAAGAAGTGTGTACCCTATTAACTATGTAGACAGTCAGGGTATAGTGGCTCACACCTGTAATCTCAGCACTGTGGGAGGCTGAGGTAGGAGGATTGCTTGAGCTCAAGAGTTCAAGACCAGCCTGGACAACATAGGGAGACCCCCATTTCTACCAGAAATAAAATTAGTCAGGTGTGGTGGCACATGCCTGTAGTTCCAGCTATTCGGAAGGCTGAGGTGGTAGGATCGCTTGAGCCCAAGTGGTTGAGGTTACAGTGAGCTGTGATCTTGCCACTGCTGATTGCGCCACTGTATTCCGACTTGGGCGACAGAGTGAGACCTTATCTCAAAAACAAAAAGCTATGGAGGCAGCAGAAAGAGTGTTCAACTGGGAATTTGTAAGAACCTGACTGGCAGTCTGTCCTCAGTTGTGATCCACTGAAGCTCAAGTGTTTAGTTGGACAATTTGCAGAAAATCTCAGAAGAGATAACTTAGCCCTGAGAAGAGTTAGGAATTGCTCATGTTCCTATAACTAAGGGTCCTCTAATTTGTTTGATCTGATTATCCTGCTAGAATGGTCTCCTTAACTAAATTTATCTGTTTACCAGAATTACCTAATATTAACATAACTGTAAAAACATTTGCTTCAGGTTGTGTGAAATTTGTATTTGACTCTTCTAATGATAGCATTTTGGTTAATAATTTCAGCTGCTTCTTAGGTCCATTCCAGGAATGAAGAGCAGTACTACATCCTTAGGAAATACAGTCATGTGCCACATAATGACATTTCAGTCGATGATGGACTGTATATACAACAGTGGTCCCGTAGATATAACGCAGTTGAAAAATTCCTATTGCACAAATACTTACCCTTGTGTTACTATTTCCTTACGATATTTAGTACAGTGACATGCTTCACAAGTTTATAGCCTAGAAGCAATAGGCTATATCATATTGCTTAGGTGTGTAGTAGGCTAGACCATCTGGGTTAGTAAGGATATGTGATGATGTTCACACAATGACAAAATCACCTAACAATGCATTTTTCAGAATGTATCCCCATGATTAAGGGACATATAACTGTATATAGTTAGTCACTAGTGTTCTTTTGGCTCTATGTGGAGGTCCTAGTAGGACTAAATATGTGTCATATCTTGCTGTCCTAGTTTAAGCTGAATTTCTGTTATACTGAAAGCTGCTCTAGTATTGGATATATTGTTTATTTTTATTGGCAGATTCATTAATTAAAACCCTTCTGTTTCTTTCACAGATGAGTGCCAAACCAAATATGGAAATGCTAATGCCTGGAGATACTGTACCAAAGTTTTTGACATGCTCACAGTAGCAGCTGTAAGTTTCTATTTTTAAAGTCTCATGTATGTTCCTGCCAATAACACATTGCATATTTTTATCTAGTTGTCATCTCAATTGTGTTGATATCTTTAGTATTCATTGATGAATTTAGATATGCCTGAGGTTATATGTTCAACTCTTTGTTATCCTTTTTTGCTAGTTAATAGATGAGCAGATTTTGTGTGTCCATGGTGGTTTATCTCCTGATATCAAAACACTGGATCAAATTCGAACCATCGAACGGAATCAGGAAATTCCTCATAAAGGAGCATTTTGTGATCTGGTTTGGTCAGATCCTGAAGATGTGGATACTTGGGCTATCAGTCCGCGAGGAGCAGGTTGGCTTTTTGGAGCAAAGGTCACAAATGAGGTAAAGCCAGCATTTTTGGAAAAGTAATTTGTAGATTGCTAATGGACTGCATAGAGAACTATGGTGGTCCTAGATAACTAACTTGTAGTCTAGCTTACTCAAAATATGGTGGCTGTGGATATTAAATTTCTAGTTTAGTTATTAATGTATGTCTTTTTTTAACGGTTAAATAAGATCACACAGCGAAAGCACCTACTCCAGCATCCACTTGGTAATAGTGGATAAAGTAAATGTTCTTTTCCTTTTTTTTTTTGAGCTGGGGTCTTGCTTGCTCTGTCGTCCAGGCTGGAGTGCAGTGGCATGATCTTGGCTCACTGCAACCTCTGCCTCCCAGGTTCAAGCAATTCTCCTGCTTCAGCCTCTTGAGTAGCTGGGACTATAGGCGTACACCACCATGCCCGGCTAATTTTTGTATTCTTAGTAGAGACGGAGTTTCACCATGTTGGCTAGGCTGGTCTTGAACTCCTGACCTCAGGTGATCCACTCACCTCAGTCTCCTGAAGAGCTGGTATTACAGGTGTGAGCCACTGTGCCCGGCCGGCCCCCTTCCTTTCAAATACTGTAGTTAAGTAACAAAATGTCAAGACCGAACTAGGCAGTACTTTTTTTTTTTTTTTTATTAAGACCTCAAATCACACAGATACAAACACTTTATTAGTTTCCTCTACAAGAGCCAATAACATCAATCTTTTTTTTTTTTTTTTTTTTGAGACTGAGGTTTCACTCATGTGCCCAGGCTGGAGTGCAGTGGCTTAATCTGCGGCTCCCTGCAGCCTCTGCCTCCTGGAGTTCAAGCAATTCTCCTGTCTCAGCCTTTACAGTAGCTGGGATTACAGGTGTGCACCAACACGCCTGGCTAATTTAGTATTTTTAGTAGAGACGGGGTTTCACCATGTTGGTCAGGCTGGTCTTGAAGTCCTGACCTCAGGTGATCTGCCCACCTTGGTTTCCCAAAGTGCTGGGATTACAGGCATGAGCCATCGCACCTGGCCTATGTCAATCTGTTTTTTTTTTTTTTTTTTTTTTTTGGCGGAGTCTTGCTCTGTCACCCAGGTTGGAGTGCAGTGACTGGTCTTGGCTCACTGCCAGCTCCGCCTCCCAGGTTCTTGCCATTCTCCTGCCTCAACCTCTTGAGTAGCTGGGACTACAGAGCCACGCCACCTGGCTGTCGTTTGTATTTTAGTAGAGATGGGGTTCACTGTATTGTAAGGATGGTGTCGATCTCTTGATCTCGTGATCCGCCCGCCTCAGCCTCCCAAAGTGCTGGGATTACAGGCGTGAGCCACCGCGCCTGGCCTTTTTTTTTTTTTTAAAACAGAAATCTCTGTTCATTTGAAATGCCAAGTAGATCCAAAGAAGGAAGATGGCAATTAAATACTTAAATTAATCAAAAGGCACTATGAGACCACCTAAAACCTACTGCCACAGTGGTAGTAGGCTAAGGAAGATCAAGCTACAGCAAATCATGTAATGTGAATGTTAGCGATTACATAGCAGGAAGCACATTTGCTTTCCAGAGGACTATGGTGCAGTGTTCCTTTGGGCCCAAGCGGATATTTGGCCAGGAAAGGATCAAGATGGATGAAGGTAAAGCCAAATCAAAGGAATAGGTACAAAAGAGAATCCAAGCTACGTAGTCAAGCAGATGATGATGAATCAGGCTTCTTCCTTCCAAGAAACATTTGCTGCACTGTGCTGCTTCCCCCCTCCACTACCCCCACCCCCCACCCCATGGCTGCTCAAGTCCAACTGCCTGTTCCTGCCTTACAGGGTGCTCAGCCACTGGGACTAGGTTTGGGGTTGCCCAGGGCTCTTGCCATAATTTAGCATAGACCTTGGGGAGAACTGCTCACACATGGGTTGGCTTCGTTGCTAGTTGTTCTCAACAAAGAAAACCCTGAAGCATTCACATGCAAGGTAGTCTGAGCTTCTCCAATCACAGTCAGACACCCCCACTATCCTCAAAAGTCTGAAATCTTGTAACAGCTGAGCTCTTGTTAAAGCTGCAAGACTCACAAAATCATCAAGGAAGCCAGAATGAGACAGTGCAGGTAGGAAGTCCCAGCAGTTAATCTCAACCCGTCTTTCTCCATTTCGGATAAGCTCAGATATACCTGATGTGGGATATTGAAAGCTACACTGGAGTAAGCTGGGTCTTCTGAATTTGTCATCAAATACCAAGGGAAAACAAGGGGTGGGGTGGATTTTATTCTTAAAAAACCTCAGAAGTAACTGTGTTATAAAGGGACATGATTGAATAGGTAAGAAATGGATTCTTCATTGTGAGTTTTCCTGATGGCTTCTGCAAGGATCATAGAGATGTCGATCACCTGTATTTTGGAGCGGTGCTTCATCTTGTCGTCCTTGGGTATGGTATTGGTGACTACTACTGCTTTAAAGCATGCGTTGTTGATGTGAGAAATAGCTGGACCACAGAAGATACTTGGAGTCAAGATAGCATAAACTCTGGTGACTCCAGCTAAGAGAAGTTTGTCAGCTGCATGGCAGATTGTGCCACAAGTGTCAACCATGTCATCCACAAGGATGGCCACCAGATCCTTCACATCTCCCACAAGCACCATGCGATCCACTTAATTGGCCTTCTTTGTGAATCAAGGCAAAGTCCACATTCAGCCTGTCTTCTATGGAGTTCACTCTCTTAGCTCCACCAGCATCAGATGAGACAATAGTGCAGTTCTTCTGCTCAGAGATATTCTCCCTTATCCACTTCAGGACACCTAGGTCTGCATATAAGTAGTTCACTGGGATGTCAAAAAAAACCCCTGAATTTGAGAAGCATGTAGGTCCATGGTGGTAATATGATCTGCACCTGCTACAGATAGCATATTTGCAACAAGCTTGGCTGAGATTGTCACCCAACTTGTCTTTCTTATCCTGCTGGGCATAAGGGAAGCATGGGATGACTGCAGTAAGCTGGCTGGCTGAAACAATCTTGCAGGTATTAATCATGATTAAAGGTGCCATTAAATTATTGTTGATTTCACCACAACCACTCCGAATGATGTAGACATTCTCTCCACGTACACTTTCGCCAATTTCCATACAGGTCTCCTAGTTGCTGAATTTCTTAGTCACTACCTTGCTGAGCTCCAGGCCCAGGCAGTCAGCAGTTTTCTGAGATAAGTCCTGATGGGAGCTGCTGCTGAAGATTTTGATATTCAGGATCCTGGCCAACTATCCTAAGCACTCTTCACTAAGTGATCACTGCTGCTGCAGAGACTGGAATCAAAGTCGGTCCAGAGACTCAATGCTAACAGCTTTGTGATGCTACCCAGCCATCTTCAAGATAGGCAATACTTTGAACTTTAACTGTTTTCAACTAAATACACACACACACACACGACTTTATATTGGGAAGCGCTCCAGCATCATAATGAAGTCAGAAAACTAGATTCTGATCCTGTATCAGTGCATCTTAATTTAGACAAGTTATTTATCTAGTCTGAGCTTTTGTTTCCTTAAGTTGCAAAAGAATAATCTCTTTCAGAATTATTGCAACATCTACACATACTATCAGTAAATTGTAGATACTGATAGTAATATCTTTATTATTAAATCAGAAAACACAAAATTTTGATTCATAGTACCTATTGAATGCTTTTTCTTCCAGAAATTTCTAACTATGTAGCTATACAGTTTCTATAGCTGTGTAGTTGACTCAGGCCAAAATTGCTCTGTTTGCCTAAACTTATTAAATTGTTGGGGATAATTATAGAGTGGGTTCTATAATCATGATGCATTTAGTAGTAATAGGATTTGGTATTTGAATGATTATTTTCTTACGTATGTAGGGTAATTGTTTTTTAAGTGCTAAATACTTACAGTGTCTTTCTAAATTGCAGTTTGTTCATATCAACAACTTAAAACTCATCTGCAGAGCACATCAACTAGTGCACGAAGGCTATAAATTTATGTTTGATGAGAAGCTGGTGACAGTATGGTCTGCTCCTAATTACTGCTATCGTTGTGGAAATATTGCTTCGATCATGGTCTTCAAAGATGTAAATACAAGAGAACCAAAGTTATTCCGGGCAGTTCCAGATTCAGAACGTGTTATTCCTCCCAGAACGACAACGCCGTATTTCCTTTGAGGCCTTCGCCCATCCTGCTGACCCATTTTTCTGCCCTCTTCTTACCCCAATTTTCTTGTATTACCTTCTACAATATACTTTTTATTGAGCACTTTGCTGCTGAAATGCTGCCTCTTGCCTTTTTTTTTTTTTTTAATTTTAAATTATCTAAATTTGTTGTTTGTTGTGGTGTCTATAGCAAAGTTTTTCTATCAATTTTCCCGCCATCCCATCCCCACCCTGGACTCATTTGAGAAGACTTGAGAAATGTCTTCATACTCACACTGCTGCATGTAGCTCTTGCTTATTTACTGGTCTGGGAAACAGGATGTGTTTCCTTTTTTTAAAAGCCAATTGACAGATTACACCTAAATACTCCTCCTTTTTGTATCATTCAGCCTTTTGTTTTAGTTTGGTAAGTTTTAAGAAATTTCAGCAGCAAAGTTGTTATTCAGTGGGCACGATGGACTCCAAATGCCTCAAGTTATGTATACCTGTCCCAGATGTAAACTTCATTGTCCTTTGTTGGATGATATTTTAAATGGATATAAAATAAATTGGTCTAAAGGGCTGCCCTCCTTGTTGTGTTTTTAAATTTTAGTTAAAAACTGCTACAGCTTATGACTTTGTACATTAAGATAATTGTATTGATCTTTTTTCAGATTCCTTGTATTTTTAATAAAGTAATCTTAAATAAAAGATAGGTTAAGTGTTAGAAATTTTAAACAGCTTACATTGTTAGTGTAAAGTTATCTTTTCTTTTTTCCTAATCAGAGTTCTTGACCCTTTGGTTATTGAGTTTAAAACTTCAATTGAAATTCAATAGTATTTATTTTTTAAAAAAATCACTAAACTGTGCCTAAAGAACATAACTGCCATATTAATGTTTTGGTTTATATCCTCTATAGTAATAGAAAAACATTTAATACTTGTAATGCTGATGTGTTAATTTGATACCAGTTGAGTAGAATGTGATCAATCCAGTTTACAATCTATCATGAGTATTATTAACTAAAATCTATGTACTTTTCAATAGGAATCATTCTTCTCTTGCTGTAACACTTGACCTTAACTTTTAGAAAGTGTTCATTTTTAAACTGCAACTGGAAAGGTTGAAAAGTCAGGACTCTTGTATTTGTGAACTGTAATCTGAAGCAGATTATTTAAAGTGTAGAAAAAGAAACAAGTTCTTTTTTGCAAAGATCTGTGATTCCATATTTCAGCTTTGTGTAAGTAATTTGAATATCCAAAGGGTTGTGATGATCAGTTCTTAATATGCAACTGTCCACTTAATAAGGACAAGTATTCCAGTATCTCTTATGACTGTAGTCATAAATGATGTTGGAATGCACCATTTTGTGAAATAGTTGGTATCCCTTTACTATAATTAATTTTTGTCATTCCGGGAAATATTTGTGAAGCCAGCCAATTAATAAAGCACTTTAGCATCTGTTCAGGTAGTTTTGAAAACAAACTTTTCCCCTTCAGGATAAGAACTTCCAGGTTACCTAAAAATGCAATAAAAATCTTTATAGTCTAAGCTTCTTGGCATATAATTTTTCATCAGGGTTTTCTTTTACTAAATGAGCACAATACTGTTTTGATTTTATTTTTTTCCCTCAAACCACCAGCTCCTTACATAGTTTTTAATTATATAGCTATATGAAAGAGGTGGCTAAGACATTTGCTGCACACACTTGAACTAATGTTGGGTCAGTAACTTCGTGTTACTGCCCTGACACCAGTGTAATTCAGGTGGAAAGGTATTTTTATCTTACAGGGATATGTAGCTATGTATTTTACTAATTGTGAAACACTGGAAATTAATGATGCAGACAACTTGGTGTGGTCTTTGAACAGCTCTCTGCAGTATTTTTTTTTTTAATTTCCTGTTACCATATATTGTATTTAAGTGCTCGCTTTCTACTTAAGTTGTACCAATAGAACTGGTAACTCCCAGCCCTCCCTGTTTGACACTCCTTAGCTTAGATTGATGTAGTTGTTTTTGTTATCCCTATAATGTGACTTTTATTTTTAAGTCATCGTGTACTGCATTTGTTTGTCACTAGTTGGGCACGTGCCAATAATATTCTCTCCATTCCTTAACTGCCATCTCTGTTTTGCCTGATTTCTTTTCAACTGAATAATGGCTTTTTGCATGGAAAAAATAGTTTTTACTATTAGATGGGTAAAGGGAAGAGAGAGCTAATGTATTGGACTTTGTGAGCCTACAAGGAATATTTTGGATCCCTCCAATAAATAAGGGCTATGTACTATATAGAGTAATCATGTGGTGGAAGATACTTGCAAGTCATAGATTTATGGGCAGGAGGATTTGTTACTCCCTGTATCTAGGCTGAATGTAAAATCCCTTATGTTGTATCAATGGGGGTAAGAACTATTTTTATTTGCCTATGATATACTTGGTTTCTAATAAAGTGCCCTAGGCTCTAGTGAGAACTGTCTACTTTGAATTGCCATTTACTCCCTTTCTTCATTTGGCCGATATGCTCTTGGCTAGCTTTTTATAAGTTAATGTGTTTCCCTAAAAAGTTTCACTACTTTATTTGAGTGTGATCCTAAAATGCCTGGATCAATAGTACATCTCATATGCAACTTGCATCAGCTCCTATTCTGTCTGGATGTCTAGAACTGTTGGAAGATTTTGACGTCTTAAGCCCTAGGTTTTGCTTTGGGAAATAAGGTTTGAAATATTGTTCATTGCATTAAGATTTGTGTGTGTTTGCTTTGTAAGCCCAGCACCAGGTTTTGGAAAATGCCTGTACTGTGAAAGTAAATCAGGACTCTTTCTGAGCCTCTTTCATTGTCAGAAATAGAATTGCTTTCCATCAGCTTCCAGGAAATTGTGTATCTGAAGTCGAAGAGATTTAACAGCAAGAATCCAGATTTTTAAATGTAATTGTTTTTTAAATGCTAATGTTTGTAAAGCACCTTCAGTTCTTCGGATGAAAGGTGCTATATTCCCTCAGTGTAAATTAATAAAAAGATTATAGGAAGTTTGTCAAAAAATTTAATGCATAGTCTGTAGTATGTCCTGACAAGAAGTTAGCATTTTATATAAGAAATTAAAAAATGCTTATTCCTCCACTTGGTTGCTTGACTGGTAAACAAAAGTGAAATCTTTTTTTTTGTTTTGTTTTGCATTTGACTCTGAGCTAAGTGTTCCAACTCTTTAAAGGCAATGTTTATTGTTACAACCTCGATCCAGTGCCCAGAACTATGCTTCATGAGATCATTACAACTCTTTAAATTGTGTATTTACAGTGTGCAGTGATGCTGACGAAATACACAGTAGTAAACCAAAAAGAAACATTTGGAAAGTCCCCTAGCATAATGCCAGACACACTAGACGCTTGGGGAAGGTTGGTTCTGCATTCCCCTCCTGTTAGTTTTCTATTTCTCTATCAACTTCTTGGTGAATTTGTGCCTTTACCCTCATGAGAGTAGGCTTATGCTGGCTTAGATCATTCAGATGTTTTCTTAATTCAAAAATGCGTGGCATTTATAGATTTGTGTTGTCAACAAAAATACTACATAAGTATATTCCACTCAATCCCTAGGCACCCACTATTCTCAGCAGCACTCTGCTTTTGTATATAAATGGTGGGTTATAAAAGACTGCATGGAGGCATTATGGAATAGCACAGGCTTTGGGATCAGATCTAGGTTAAAACCCCAGCTCTGCCATGCAGTAATAGCAACTAACCTGTATTCAGCATATGTAGCTAAATTGTTACGTTCTTTATTTTGTGATGCCCTTGCTATGGGTCTATAACTATATTACCTTTAATTTTTTTTTTTTTTCTTGGTAGAGAGGGGGTCTCCCTATGTTGCCCAGGCTAATCTTGAACTCCTGGCTGAAGAGATCCTCCTATCTCGGCCTTCAAAAGCACTGGGATTACAAGCATAAGATTCTGTGCCCAGCCCAAACTTTAATTAATTTTGTTCATCCTTCTCGAACTTTTTTCCCCAGATGAGGAAATAGGCTTAGAGAGGACAGGTGACTTGTTTAAGGTTGCACAGGAGAGCTGGAACTTGAATCCCTAGCGGGCACACCAGAGTACATCTTCAGCCCTCTATTTTAAGCAATATTGGTTATTGTAGCTGTGTGACCCTGAAGAAATTGAATTTTCTGAATCTTAAATTTCTGTGTCTAAAATAAGAGAGTATCAGACAGGGTTAATCTCAGAAATAGCACACACAAAGCACCCAGTGTCTGGTCCAAAGCTGCTTTTTATTAAGGGCTCATACTCATAGGCCATTTGTTCAAATTCATTGTAGTTGGGAAGAATAATCCAAGGCAATGTGTAATTGCTAACATAGTATAGATTTTGTAAGTACAACACATCTGGAGAAGGAAATGTTCGATGTAGGATGGAGTAATTGGTGAAAATACAGAGGAAGTGTGAATTAAATGTGGTCTGGAATGATGGGATTTGTGTCTTAGAGTAAAAACAACCAGAGATCACTTGGACACAATGTGAAGACTTGAGGATCCTTTTTGGGAAGGCGTAAGAAATGAATAGCTTCTGTTCTATTGACAATATCTGATATATATCAGTGAGGATTGGTCAGTTATAGAAGATGCTAAAAATCAGGCAGTGGTTTTTTAACAAGGAATGTAATAAATGTATTTCAAGATTACTTCCCTAGTGAGTTGATGATCCCCCTTCGTCTGACACAAATTATTCTGCAGTTCTTTCCTCTGGCTTGATAATATGGGTGGAAACTGGTGGTTGAGATTGAGCTGATTTGTGGTTCTGTGACTAGAATTACATGAAATACTAATTTGGGGGGCCAACAGAGATTTGACATTTTTTCTTTGTCAAAGCAATTTTTCAAATCCTGCTACAATTTACCATCAGTATTACTTCATAAATGGAAAGTCATTTTACCATTAAAGATATAGGTAGGACCATCTCAGAAAAAAAGACAGCTCTTTACGCCAAATACATTTGGTTTTATGAAAAACTAGTATCCTAATATTTGCCATTTATGGAGATCAATGAGAGATTTTCCCCACCCCAATGTTGACATGTACTACTCGAGGCTGTCATATTATTGAGGCATAAAAGATGTTCTAATAAAATGGAAGTGGCTTGAGAGAAAGTTTTATGCCGCCTCCCAACTCCGAACAGATGCTAAGAATTTACTAAACAAGTGCACACAGGAGGAGTGATTTAGAGAGGCCTTCCCACCTTCAAGAATTTTATAATACGTTAATGAGCTGAGTCTTATTTTCAGGGATGGCTTTGTTAAAGCAGAAGATGATGGGTAACTAATTATGCTTATGAAAGGCAGTTTTGCATGCTTGTCTGTCAAAAAATACAGTAAAATTTATTTTAAAATTGATTAATTGGTGTAGAACTTGCAATGGTCACAGAATCAGGATGGTCTGCTTACATTCAGGGATGAAATTTGTCCAGGCCTTTCAAAATAGAACACGTTGCTTTTAGTATGGCATTGGTTCTGTTTGCAGTACTGATTTTTCTTTCACGGAAATTAAAAAAAATCTTGCTTTCTTAAAAGCCTGCACCCAAGCTAGTGATCTTTTCTGCAGAGGACTGAGCATCCCAACTATGCTTTATTTTGGTGGATTCTTACAGTTTTCTGGCTGGGTCCTTTTTGAAGGGTAGCTGTGAGCTGTGAGACAATTTCAGCAAGATGTAGGGACAAGGATCGCATTCGAGGTGGCTTAAAAGGAAACACGTGTGTGAGAGTTGCCTCACTGTCTCACCTGCTAGAGGAAACTGGGAGATTTCAGGGTTTGTTTTCGGTCCTGGCATGGTGCAGAGGTGGAGGGGCGCCAGCAGGTGTGCGGGATGCAGGACGCAAAGCCAGGAGAACCTGGGGCAGGTGTCTGGCGCCGGGGGTGCAGTTCCTATTTTTCGGCGCTTGGTGGCGCTCGGGTCTCCTCCGGCCCTGCTAGCAATCTCTAAGGCACCTCCGCTGCCACCTGCAGTCTCAACCAAACCTCTGGGTGGGCAGCGCGGGATGTGATGGGCCGAGCGTCCAATCGACTGACAGGTTTCCGTCCACACTACTGAGCTAGCCAATGGGAGCCGAGGAGAGGCGCGGAGAAGGCGGGCCCCGCGGCAAGCCTGGCAGAGGCGCGAGGCCCTCCTCCCGCCTCTCCGCCTACTCCAGCCTCCGCCGCCTCAGCTTCCCGAGCGAGCCCTGCGGCCGCCGGAGCAGCTCCCGCGGCGGAGCAGGAGCCGGATGGTCAGAGGAGCCCGGCAGCCCCAGCAGCCGCGGAGTCGCCTGGCCCCCAGGTGGGGCAGGGGCTGGGTGGAGGCCGGGATTGGGGATGGGGCGGGGACCAGGGAGCGGGCCCAGGGGCAGCGGCTCGGGGCCGCGGAGCATTCGGGGCGCAGAGACCGGAGGGGCGGGGGGTGCAGGCTGGGGGGATCTGGGGGGCGCCTGGAGGCGGCGGCACGGGCTGGGCGCGATCGCATCCTCGAGGCCAGGTGAGAGGGGCGTGTGAGGGAAGGGGCGCCGAGGAGTGAGGCTGGCGGCGCGGGGCCGGGAGGGGCAAGGCGCGCGCGCCCCCGGAGGGGCCGTGGAATGCGGGGGTCGCCGGGCCCGGAGAGGCGGGGCGTGGAGAGGGCAGTGTACGGTCGGGAGCGGATGGGCACAGGAAAGGGGAGGCTGGGGGAGCTTACGGGGGTGACGAGGCAGACAATGAGTAGGTGGAGGTGGGTGATTTTGGGGAGCTGGGCTGTGACGAGCAGGGGTTGAAGATGGGGTGAGGGACCAGGAAGGTTTGGGCTCAGGGGGAATTAGGGGAACGGTGAGTCCCAGGAGTGCTTGGTCTTGGGAAACAGGGCATAAGGCGTTTGTAAGGTCAGGTCTGGGCTTGGCGAGCCTGTGGTCCCAGAGGGTGGTCTGTTTAGTTCCTGACTGGCACGGTAGCGCCGGGAGATGTTTTCTTGTATATTACTTTTAGTTACTGTCTTATTTGTTTGGTCTGTAGACTGACTGGCACAGTGGAGAAACCGCCTCGAAAACGGAGAAGCAGGTAAGGCAGTGCCTTCCTATTTTGCTTCATGTTTTTCTTTGCTTGGCTGCACCTGTGCCGTACTGCATAATTGTACACTGTCAGTAGATGAAGTTTCTTATTTATCCCCTTTTTAAAATAAAATAACCACATGCATGATTTTTCTTTTGAGGACTTCAAATTATTACCTCTATAGTCGATTTTTTTTTTTTTTTTTTTGGTATCTAAGATAATGTGGGAAATCTTGAGAGATCCTACTTTTTTACTTTATGATGTTGTGTTAGGATCTCAGCTAGTTTTTTTTTTTTTTTTATACCTTAGCCATAATTTCAGTTTCTCCTGCATCTCTGTTTAAAAAGCTCATCTTGGCTGGGGTGGCTCATGCCTTCAATCCCATGAGGCATGAGATTTGGGAGGCTGAGGCAGGAGGATCATTTGAGCCTGGGAGTTCAAGACCAGTCGGGGCAACAGAACAAGACTCCGTCTCTATAAAAAATTGAAAAACTAGCCGGTCCCATAAATATATACACCTACTATGTACCCACAAAAACAAAAAATAAAATTAAAAAAACCCACAAAAACTAACTAGCTGAGCAGGTGTTGTGGACCTGTAGTCCCAGCTTCTCAAGAGGCTGAGGTGGGAGGATTGCTTGAGCCCAGGAAGTCAAGGCTGCAGTGATGCAGTGAGCCCTAATCATGCCACTGCACTCCAGTGTGGGGAACACAGCAAGACCCTGCCTCAAAAAAATGAAAGAACCTAATTTTATTGAGCATCTACTATGTGCCAAGCACTGTGTGCGAATGCTCTATATGTATCTTCTCCTGTAATCCTCAAAGCACCCTAAGAGAATATGTAGTGTTGTCACTGTTTTACAGAAGAGGGAACTGTGACACAGAGGGGCCAAATATTTACCCAGAATCATGCATCTAGTAAAAGATAAAACCAGGATTTGAATCTAGACAGTCTGACTCCAGAGCTTAAGCTCTTAACTGTTATACCATAATGCTCCTACTAAATATACAATTGAAAGTAGCTTTTCTTATTGATTTATCTTTTGTCGTTGGACACTGTGTGGTTAACTCGAATGGTTGAACCTTAGAAAAACAGAAACAAAGAGTTTAAGTAGTCCACAAACAAAATGAATTAGTCCTTGAGTAATGAAGACGAAGATATATTTATCACATAAACATTTTTGACTGCATTCCATGTGAGAGGTACTACATAGCAATTCTGTGTAGTCATTAGATGATTCCTTTTTCACAGATGTTGGCATTGGCCTAGAGAAAGTAAGCTACTGTAGTTTTGTGACCAGTAGGACTACTTTCATAGTTAATATCTGGCAAGTTATTGATGTTAATAGACAGAAAATCTCAACAGTAAACAGACACGAAATGCTGATGGTGGAAGTGCCAACAGAATTTCTTTGTCACACTTTAGGCCTATGCTGTCCAATCCAGTAGCCATATGCAGGTGAGCACTCAAAATGCATCTAGCATGACTGAGGAACTAAATTTTTAATTTTATTTAATTGTAATTAAATTAACTTGACAAACTGCTACTTGATCACCTATTGGAAGATGTTCAAGTATGTTTTGAACAACTTGGGTATGTGAGTCTGTATTTTTCATCTGTCATTGTATGAAATCTAAATATATATCAAATATGTCCAATGAGAATTTAGTGTCTGAAATAAGTATAAAATACACACTAGATTTCAAGTTAGTACAAAAATCGAATACATAAAATTTCTCAGTAACTTTTTATATTGATAACATAGTGAAAAATATTTTAGGTATATTAGATTAAAGACTTTTTTTTTTTTTTTTTTTGAGACAGGGTCTGGCTCTGTCACCCAGGCTGGAGTGCAGTGGTGCAATCTCAGCATACTGCAACCTCCACCTCCTGGGCTCAAGCCATCCAGCCAGTTCAGCCTCTGGAGTAGCTGGGACTACAGGCGCCTGACACCTCACCCAGCTCTTTTTTTTTTTTTTTTTGTAGAGACAAGATTTGGCCATGTTGCCCAGGCTGGTCTCAAACTCCTGGGTTCAAATGATCCAACCACCTTGGCCTCCCAAAGTGCTGGAATTACAAGTGTGAGCTGCCATGCCTGGCTGTAAATAAAATTGTTACTAAAATTATTTTCACTTATTTTTTCCTGAGACAAAGTCTTACTTTTTTGCCCAGACTGGAGTGCAGTGATGTGATCTTGACTCACTGCAATCTCTGCCTCCTGGGTTCAAGCAATTCTCTTTCCTCAGCCTCCTGATTAGCTGGGATTACAGGCGCCCACCACCATGCCCGGCTAATTTTTGTATTTTTAGTAGAGACGGGGTTTCAACATGTTGGCCAGGCTGGTCTCAAACTCCTGGCCTCAAGTGATCTGCCTGACTAGGCCTCCCAAAGTGCTGGGATTACAGGTGTGAGCCACTGGGCCTGGCCTTCACTTATTTCTTTTTCCTTTTTATTTTTCTCCTGAGATAGGGCCTGGCTCTGTTGTCCAGGCCGAAGTGAAGTGGCACAATCACAGCTCACTGCAGACTTGACCTGGTAATCCTTCCACCTCAGCCTCCCAAGTACCTGGGACTACAGATGTGCACCACCATGCCAGGCTAATTTTTTTGTTTTTTGTTAGAGACAGGGTCTCACTATGTTGCTCAGGCTGGTCTCAAACTCCTATGCTCAAGTGATGCTCTAGCCTTGGCCTCCCAAAGTGCTAGGATTACAGGCGTGAGCCACCATACCCAGCCTTTCTTTTTATTTTTCCTAATATGGCTACTAGAAAATTAAAAGCTACATACATGTAACTTGCATTGTATTTATTTGCATTGTATTTCTTTTGGATAGCTCTGGTTTAACTCTCATTACCCCACTGCCAGACTCTTCAGTAGCCTTCTGACTGGTTTCCCTACCTTGAATCTGTAATTCCTTCCCTGTGCTGTGCAAATCGATCTTGTAATTCTCATGCTTAGGATCCTTCTGTGCTTCCTCATTGCTTATTGAACATCATTCAGACTTTTAGCCTAATCATATAAAAAGATTGCCTTTATTTTACTTCTTCATACTTTCCCAGCCACAGTTAATACTTTGGCCGTAGCAATTTTCAATGATGGAACTATTAAATGTCTACATTTAAATGATTTAACTTTCTGGTGAACCTTCAAGATGAATTAATTGCCGCATGTAACTCTGTGCTCCATTTGCCGTTCCCAGAACTTATGTTCCCTCTTTGCTTTGGTTTTTTGTTTTTAGGGTTTTTTTTTTTTTTTTTTAAAGACAGGGTCTCACTCCAGTCCAGGCTACAGTGCAGTGGTGTGATCTTCTCGGGCCCAGACTTCTCGGGCCCAGGTGATTTCCCACCTCAGCCTCCCAAGTAGCTGGGACTACAGATGTGCACCACCATGCCCAGCTAATGTTTGCATTTTTTGTAGAGGTGGGGTTTTACCATGTTGCCCAGGCTGGTCGTGAACTCCTGGGGTCAAGCGATCCGCCTTCCTAAGCCTCTCAAAGTGCTGGGATTATAGGCGTCAGCCACTGTACCTGGTCTGCTTTGGGTTTTTGTATGTGATTTTTCTCTCTGGAATACTTTCTCCTTGCTCCTTGACAAGTCCCCTCCTTTAAGACTTTGCTCAGTGAGGGCTTCCCCTCACCCCCTCTCTGCTCCACCTCATTGGGTCCTGTCATGGCCTGTACATACACTTACATGAAATGGTCTGGGCTGAATTTGAATTCAGCTCTGTCAAATGTAGTTTGCGAGATCATGTGCAAGTTAATAAGCCTGTCTCTGCCTCAGTTTCCTCATCTATGTAGTAGAAATAATAGTTCGGCCGGGTGCGGTGGCTCATGCCTGTAATCCCAGCACTTTGGGAGGCCGAGGTGGGCAGATCACCTGAGGTTGGGAGTTTGAGACCAGCCTGACCAACATGGAGAAACCCCGTTTCTACTAAAAATACAAAATTGACTGGGTGTGGTAGCGCATGTCTGTAATCCCAGCTACTCGGGAGGCTGAGGCGGGAGAATTGCTTGAACCCAGGAGGTGGAGGTTGCAGTGAGCTGAGATTGCGCCATTGCATTGCAGCCTGGGCAACAAGAGCAAAAATCTGTCTCAAAAAATAAAAAGAAATAATTGTTTGACTTCCCTAAGGTTGTAAGGTGCCTAGGATAGTGCCTGGCACATAGAAGATACACAATAAATTTTAGATTAAAAAGCACCCATCACATATCTTTTATTTCTCACTTCTTTTCAAAATGAGAAGATTAAACATAAAGGCCAGAAGAAATGAAAGAAGCAGATAAAGCCAGTGGCAGAATTAGTGCATAGACCAGAAAGTCCTGCATCATTGCTAATGGTTGCTTTGGTGTTTGGCTCTGAGTTTTCTGGAGTAAAATGAAGAAGAAAATAAAGTTCAATTTTCAGATGCATGGTATCTCTAAAGTCAAACATATGTTGTGAGTTTTTAAAGATTGCTTCTTGGCCAGGTGTGGTGGCTCACGTCTGTAATCCCAGCACTTTGGGAGGCTGAGGCGGGTGGATCACCTGAGGTCAGGAGTTTGAGACCAATCTGGCCAACATGACAAAACCCCATCTCTACTAAAAATACAAAAAATTAGCTGGGCATGGTGGCGTGTTCCTGTAATCCCAGCTACTCGGGGGGCTGAGGTCGGAGAATCTTTTGAACCTGGGAGGCAGAGGTTGCGGTAAGCCGAGATTGCGCCACTACGCTCCAGCCTGGGCAACAGAGTGAGACTCCGTCTTAAATAAATAAATAAATAAAGATTGCTTCTTATGCTTCTCAATCCAAGTTGAGTTATTGCCAGTGAACAGTCTCCGCAGGGCAAAGCAATGTGGTTTTGGTGTATGGCTCTCTGATGGTTTGGCTTGATTCAGAGGTAAAGAGGGATGCATACACTGTGGGGAATATGTATTTTGTTCACTGTTTATCCCCAGCAGCTAGAATAGCATCTGGCATGTAGAGAACAGTTTATTGAATTTTTGAGTGAACAAATCCTTAAGTAATTCTCCAGGAATTTAAGTAAGCATCAGGTCGCAATGAGTTTATTTTCTCAGTCCAGAATCATGAGGCTACATACTCTGCATGCCTGATTTAGATCAGATCCTGATCATGTCAGGATTTTGACCTGAATGGACAACCAGCATACATATGTAAAGGTCCTATGGGCAGGACCAAGATTTTCCTCAGAAAACAGTGCAGGGGTTGCTCTAAAGCTAGAAAACAAAATGTACAGTTAAGACCCCAAAGATGAATTATAGAATAAGACTGTAATGGTTGTCGCCAGATAGTTAGAAAAATAGGTGTTAGGCCGGGCGTGGTGGCTCATGCCTGTAATCCCAGCACTTTGGGAGGCCGAGGCGGGTGTGATCACGAGGTCAGGAGTTCGAGACCAGCCTGACCAAGATGGTGAAACTCCATCTCTACTAAAAATACGAAAGTTAGCCAGTCATGGTGGCGCATGCCTGTAATCCCAGTTACTCAGGAGGTTGAGGCAGGAGAATCACTTGAACCTGGGAGGCAGAGGTTGCAGTAGAACCTAGATCGCTGCACTCTGGCCTAGGCGACACAGCAAGACTCCATCTCAAAAAAAAAAGGTATTAGTTGCCAGACATGGTGGCTCACACCTGTAATCCTAGCACTTTGGGAGGCCGAGGCAGGCAGATCATGAGATCAGGAATTTGAGACCAGCCTGGCCAACATAGTGAAACCGTCTCTACTAAAAGTACAAAAATTAGCCGGGCGTGGTGGCGGGTGCCTGTAATCCCAGCTACTTGGGAGGCTGGGGCAGGAGAATCGCTTCAACCTGGGAGGCAGAGGTTGCAGTGAGCTGAGACCACACCATTGCACTCCAGTCCAGGCAACAGAGTGAGACTCCATCTCAAAAAACAAAAAAACAAAAAAACAAAAAAAAACCCAGAAAGGTATTAGTATCAGTTTTATATTGTGGCCATAGAAATTCTGAATATCAAATGATACAAATTCCTGGTAAATACTTCAAGATAAATTAATTGAGGCAGATGAATAGTGTGAGCCCAAGAGTTTGAGACCAGCCTGGGCAACATGGTGAAACCTCATCTCTACCAAAAATACAAAAATTAGCCAGGTATGGTGGTACACACCTATAGTCCCAGCTACTTGGGAGGCTGAGGTGGGAGGATCAGCTGAGTCTGGGAGGTGGAGGCTGCAGTGAGCCATGATTGCACCACTGCCCTCCAGCCTGGGCAACAGTGAAAACCTGTCTCAAAAAAAAAAAAAAAGGTAAGTTAATTGTTGAATGTAGCCTTGAGTAACTGATTGAATGGGTCTGCTATGTAGAGTTGTTGACAATTATATTACATATGTAGTACATTTTAGAAAAACAGTTGACAGAATTATTATTATTATTTTTTGAGATGGAGCTTTGCTTGTTGCCCAGGCTAGAGTGCAGTGGTGTGATCTTGGCTCACCGCAGCCTCCACCTCCTGGGTTCAAGTGATTCTTCTGCCTCAGTCTCCCAAGTATCTGGGATTACAGACATGCGCCACCATGTCCAGCTAATTTTGTATTTTTAGTAGAGATGGGTTTCTCCATGTTGGTCAGGCTGGTCTTGAACTCCTGACCTCAGGCGATCCACCCGCCTTGGCCTCTCAAAGTGCTGGGATTATAGGTGTGAGCCACCATGCCCAGCCCAGAATTAGGATTTTTAAAATTTTTATTTATTTTTGAGATGGAGTCTTGCTCTGTTGCCCAGACTGGAGTGCAGTCGTGCTGTCTCGGCTCACGGCAACTTCTGCCTCCTGGGTTCAAGTGATTCTTGTGCCTCTGCCTCCCGAATACCTGATATTAAAGGGGTGCACCACTTCACATCCAGCTAATTTTTTGTATTTTTAGTAGAGGGGGGGTTTCCCCATGGTGGCTAGGCTGATCTCGAACTCCTGGCCTCAAGTGATCCGCCTGCCTCGGCCTCCCAAAGTGTTGGGATTACAGGCGTAAGCCATCATGCCTGACCTAAAATTATGATTTTTATTTTAGGATATTGATGTTAAATAATTCTTTTTGATAGGTGTTAGTGGCTGAGTTATCTTTTGAGGACATTTCTAGTGCAGACCAAACTGTAAGACAGTTTAAGAAAAACGAAGACAGTTCGAGATAAGAACCTCATGCACTATTACTATTTCTTTGTATCTTTTTCCCCTTAAAACTTTTATTTCCGTATCATAGTTTATCTTTGCACCCTTAGTACTGAGGTGGAGCTCAGTAAAACTAGTGAACCAATAAATGAATTGGTGGCAAGAGGAGTTAGTGTGGGATGGGTGTGATATTTAATGCCCCTGAAAAACTGCACTGAACTGAAAGGAGTTTTAAGATTAGGAAGCTTTGGCCCGGTGCAGTGGCTCACGCCTGTAATCCCAGCACTTCGGGAGGCTGAGGTGGGCGGATCACCTAAGGTCGGGAGTTTGAGACCAGCCTGACCAACATGGAGAAACCCTGTCTCTACTAAAAATACAAAATTAGCCTGGCATGGTGGCACACGCCTGTAATCCCGGCTACTCAGGAGGCTGATGCAGGAGAATCGCTTGAACCCGGGAGGCGGAGGTTGCAGTGAGCTGAGATTGCGCCATTGCACTCTAGCCTGGGCAACAAGAGCAAAACTCCGTCTCAAAAAAAAAAAAAAAAGAAAAGAAAACTTGGTCTCTATGTGCTTTTGGAAAATTCTGGAGTCCAGGATGTCTGTTAATAATGTTTGGGTTATGAGTTAGAGAATCCTTTCTGGTCCTATTAAGAACAAGATCTGGCTGGGCGCAGTGGCTCAAGCCTATAATCCCAGCACTTTGGGAGGCCGAGACGGGCGGATCACGAGGTCAGGAGATCCAGACCATCCTGGCTAACACTGTGAAACTCCGTCTCTACTAAAAAAAAAAAAAAAAAAAAAAAAAAAATAGCCGGGCGAGGTAGTGGGCGCCTGTAGTCTGAGTTACTCGGGAGGCTGAGGCAGGAGAATGGCGTAAACCCGGGAGGTGGAGCTTGCAGTGAGCTGAGATCCGGCCACTGCACTCCAGCCTGGGCGACAGAGCGAGACTCCGTCTCAAAAAAAACCAAGATCCATTTGGATAGGATTCACATTGATGAAAGCTTTACTGTACGATTTGGGGGCTTTTTTTTTTCCCGTTATATATTTAAAGCAAAGGGATCCGGGCATTTTGTTGTTGTATGTAATTTGTTTAAGGAACATTTGAATGCTTTCTAGTTCTGGGTTCTAGGGATATAGGTATGAGTGCGGTGGCCCTTGCTGGGGAAAATCTCATGTATTAATGGGAAGACAGACACTGAACTATGAGACAGTGTAATGACTTTGTATATAGTCAAAGGTTTACACAGTATGTACAAAGGGGTTTTAGGAATTCTGCATACCGGTAGTGAGGGCAGTTTCTGCAGTCATTTATCTGAGCCCTGAAGGTTTAGAAGGTTAATTTGGTGGTAGTGTGACGATTGAAATGACAAGAGATGACAGCCTAGATGTAGACTGACTAATAATGAGGTCTTGGGTGAACTAAATTCAGCACCTGAACCAAGATAGTGTCAGGAGTGGAAAGAAAGATGTTTCATAGCTTGGGCTGTGGTGTCAGACTAAGCGGTGGTTCTCAACAAATGGGGGTTTTGCCTCCTAAGGGACATTTGACATTGTAGACATTTTGGGTTGTTACAACTTAGAGCACTTAGTGAGTAGCGGCCAGGTATGCTGCCACATGTCCTAAAATGCATGGAACAGCATCCTAATCTAAGAGTTCCCCAGCTCAAAATGTCATTAGTGCTGAGGCTGAGAAATCCTGGATTAGAGTTGGAATCCTAGCCCTGCCAACTGTCCTCACCAATACTTGGTCTTGTGATTCTTTTTTTTTTTTTTTTAAACAGGTCTATAGAGGTACAGTTGGCATACAGTGAGCTGTACATATTTGAAGTGTACGATTTGATAAATTTTGAGATAGATGTATACCCTTGAAACCACCACCATTGTTTGCCATTCTGTGGGTGTACAGTGGTACGTGTCATTGTGGTTTTCATTTGCCTTTCCCTGATGACTAATGATGTTGAGTATCTTTTCATGTGCTAATTTGCCATTCATATAACTTAGTGAAGTGTCCAGATCTTTTGCTCACTTTTTGTCAGTTGTTTGTCTTCTTATATAGTTGTAAGAGTTATTTATCATATTCCTAAAACAAATTTAAGCAAATTCTTTTTTTTTTTTTTTGAGATGGAGATCATAACTATCCGCAGGCTGGAGTGCAGTGGCACGATCTTGTCTCACCGCAACCTCTCCCTCCCGGGTTCAAGTGATTCTGCCTCAGCCTCTGTAGTAGCTGCAATTAAGGTGCCTGCTACCACACCCGGTGAATTTTTGTATTTTTAGTAGAGCTGGGGTTTCACCATGTTGCCTAGGCTGGTCTCGAACTCCTGACCTCAAGTGATCTGCCCACATCAGCCTCCCCAAAGTGCTAGGATTACAGGCGTGAGCCACTGTGCCTGGCCACAAATTTGTTACAAGGTATATATTTTGCTGATATTTTCTCCCATATATGGCTTGCCTTTTACTTTTCTCCACAGTATCTTGAGATGCTTGCAACTTGAATAGTAGGTTGGATGGGAATGCTTTTATTTATTTATTTAGTTTTGAGACAGAGTCTCACTCTGTTGCCCAGGCTGGAGTGCAGTGGCGCAATCTTGGCTCACTGCAACCTCCACCTCCCGAGTTCAAGTGATTCTCCTGCCTTAGCCTCCTGAGTAGCTGGGATTACAGGCGTGTGCCACCACGCCCAGCTAATTTGTATTTTTAGTAGAGATGGGGCTGCAGCATTTTGGTCAGGCTGGTCTCGAACTCCTGTCCTCGCGATCCACCCACTTTGGCCTCCCAAAGTGCTGGGATTACAGGCGTGAGCCATTGCACCGGCCTGAGAATGTTTTTTTTTTTTTTTGAAACGGAGTCTCGCTCTGTCGCCCAGCCTGGAGTGCAGTGGCCAGATCTCAGCTCACTGCAAGCTCCGCCTCCCGGGTTTACGCCATTCTCCTGCCTCAGCCTCCTGAGTAGCTGGGACTACAGGCGCCTGCCACCTCGCCTGGCTAGTTTTTTGTATTTTTTAGTAGAGACGGGGTTTCACCGTGTTAGCCAGGATGGTGTCGATCTCCTGACCTCGTGATCCGCCCATCTCGGCCTCCCAAAGTGCTGGGATTACAGGCGTGAGCCACCGGAGAATGCTTTTAATTGAGACAGCAGACACAGGAGCAAGAGCAAGTTTGGGACGGTAAGAACATGAGTTTATTTTGGCTATATGGATCGTGAGGTGCTTCGATGAACTGTTTCTAACCAGGCAGTTAAAAATATGGGTGTTTTGCAAAGAAGCAAGTTAAGGGCTTCAGGTATAGATTTTAAAGCATTCAGCAAACACTTGGTGATCCAAGTCATGCAAATGAATGGAATGGCTGGGTACAGTGGCTCACACCTGTAATCCCAGCACTTTGGATGGCCGAGGTGGGTGGATCACGAGGTCAGGAGTTCGAGACCAGCCTGGCTAACATGATGAAATCCTTTCTCTACTAGAAATACAAAAACTAGCTAGGCGTGGTGGCATGCGCCTATAATCCCAGCTACTCAGGAGGCTGAGGCAGGAGAATTGCTTATACCCAGGAGGTGGAGGTTGCAGTGAGCCAAGATCGTGCCACTACACCTTAGCCTGGGTGACAAAGCAAGATGCTGTCTCAAAAAAAAAAAAAAAAAGGACAAAAGAAAAGAAAATGAATGGGATGACCTAGCGAAAGCATGTTGAGTGAAATGCAGAGAAACAGAGTGTTACAGTAACACGGTGTGAAAACAGACCAAACTGCTTTCTGACATTTGGGTGTTATCTCTTTCTCTGTAGTGTTATCTGTTCACTGCAGGGTATTTCTGCAGGTAGCCATCAGACAGGTAGTATTTATCTCTAGGAGTTTAGATCTCTATACTCTTTGCTGAGAAACAGGTTCTGAAGATAGTTTTGTGGAAAACTAGAACACTTTTCTAATCTACACTGAAACACAGGACTATTCTATAGTTACAGAGCTTGTGGTAGGTGGGCCTCAGCAACGTCCCTGCAGCAAATGCAGTGGTTTTGGTAAAGCTCTTTCTTGTCATTGAAAACCTAGGGCATAGAGCCAAAATTCAATTCTGTAAAAGCAGACTGCAGGGCCAAGATAGCATGGTCAATGTATGCAGCATTTTCACGGTAATATTTTGTTCAAGAATGAAACCTGGAAGAGTCAAGCAGTGATTTTCAAGGGCATTCAAAAAGAGCTCACAGGTCCCGTGGGACTCATTCAAGGGCTTCCTGGAGGGTAGAGTGCCGGGAGTTGCCAGAGGGAGGGTAACAAGCCTAGCCTCAGACTGTGCTCCTATGTTTTATGTATATATGTGTGTATGTTTATTTTTATTTATGTATTTTTTTGAGACGGAGTCTTGCTCTGTTGCCCAGGCTGGAGTACAATGACACAATCTTGGCTCACTGCAACCTCTGCCTCCCGCGGTCAAGCAATTCTCCCTCCTCAGCCTCCCGAGTAGCTGGGATTACAGGTATCTCCCATCATGCCTGGCTAATTTTTTTTGTATCTTTGTAGAGATGGCATTTCACAGTGTTGGCCAGGCTGGTCTCGAACTCCTGACCTCAGGTGATCCGCCCGCCTTGGCCTCCCAAGGTGCTGGGATTATAGGTGTGAGCCACCATGCCTAGCTGGTATGTTTATTTTTAATTTGGAAAATTACAAATACACACCAGCTTAGAATACTACAGTGAGCCTAAATTGTTTATCACCAGCTTCAACAATTTTCAACTCAGTCATGTTTTATCTTTATACCCCCAACTTTACCTATAATATGTTCCATACATCATATTCATATTCATCTATAAATATTTCAGTATGTATTCTTGAAGTATAAGGCTTCTTTTAGAATACATAAGCACACTACCATTAACAGTAACTTGAAAATTAACCGTATTCCCGGCTGGGTGTGGTGGCCCATGCCTGTAATCCTAACACTTTGAGAAGTCGAGGTGGGACAATCGCTTGAGCAAGGAGTTCCAGACCAGCCTGGGCAACATAGCCAGACCTTATCTCTATTTAAAAAAAAAAAAAATTAGCTGTGTCTGGTGGTGTGTGCCCGTAGTCTCAGCTACTCAACAGGCTGAGTCGGGAGGATTGCTTGAGCCCAGAAATTTGAGGCTGCAGTGAGCTATCATAGTGCCATTGCACTCCATCCAGGGTGACGGAGCAAGACCCTGTCTCCCGCCTCAAGAAAAAAATTTAAAAACCAATATTCCCTTAATATCCATGTTTAGATTTCCGCAATTGGGTATTTTTTTTTTTTTTTTTTTCGGAAACTTGCTGTAGTTGCCTAGGCTGGAGGGCAATGGCATAATCTCGGCCCACTGCAACCTCCACCTCCTGGGCTCAAGTGATTCTCCTGCCTCAGCCTCCCGAGTAGCTGAGGCACGCGCCACCATGTCTCGCTAATTTTTGTATTTTCAGTAGAGATGGGGTTTCACCATGCTGGCCAGGCTGGTCTTGAACTCCTGACCTTAGGTGATCCACCTGCCTCAGCCTCCCAAAGTGTTGGGATTACAGGCGTGAGCCACCACGTCCAGTGCTAATAATTTTTTTAAAAAAGTATCTGTTTGTTAGCTGGGCGTGGTGGGCTTGCACCGGTAGTCCCAGGTATTTGGGAGGCCGAGGTAGGAGGATCACTTGAGCCCAGGAGTGGGTTAATGCCCAGCCTGCACAATGTAGTGAGACCTCTGTCTCAAAAAAACAAAAAAAAACCCAAAAAAACAAAAAAAAAACCTGTTCAAACCAGGATCCAGATAAGGTTCATAACTTGTAAATAGTTGAGTTGTTCTTAAGTCTTTTTTAGTCTATAGCTTTTCCACTCATTTTTCCTGTGCCATTTATTTTTTGAAGAAAGCATGTTCATTTTTAAGAGTTTTCCAGTCTTGGCCAGGCGCAGTGGGTCACACCTATAATCCCACTACTTTGGGAGGCTGAGAGCATGGATCACGGAAAATAGGTCTCACACACAAAAATTAGCTGGCTTGGTGGTGCAGTGGGTCACACCTATAATCCCACTACTTTGGGAGGCTGAGGCGGGCGGATCACGAGGTCAGGTCTCTACTAAAATACAAAAAAAAAATTAGCTGGGCTTGGTGGTGTGCGGCTGTAGTCCCAGCTACCCAGGAGGCTGAGCCAGGGGAATCGCTCTAACCCAGGAGGTAGAGGTTGCAGTGGAACTGAGATTGTGCCACTGCACTCCAGCCTGGCGACAGAGCAAGACTGCGTCTCAAAGAAAAAAAAAAAGTTTTTCAGTCTGAATTTTAATTTTTAAAAAAGTTGATATATAATTTACATAGGGTGAAATTCACCTATTTTAGTTCTTTGAATTTTGAGAAATGTAGTTGTGTAATCAAAACTATAATCATGATATAGAACAGTTCCATCACTCCCCAAAATTCCCTTCTGTCCCCCTTGACCAGTTGGCAACCACTGACCAGTTTTTCCACAGTCTGAATTTTGCTGACTTTATGACCCCATAGTATCACTGAGCATGTTTCTCTGTTCTGTTTGTGTCTTGTAAATTGATAGAGTTAATTTGTTTTTTTGTTTGTTTGTTTTAAGAATGCTTTGGCTGGACGTGGTGGCTCATGTCTGTAGTCCCAGCACTTTGGGAGGCTGAGGCGGGTGGATCATCTGAGGTCAGGAGTTCGAAACCAGCCTGGCCGACATGGCAAAACCCCGTCTCTACTAAAAATACAAAAATTAGCCGGGTGTGGTGGTGGGCGCCTATAATCCCAGCTACTAGGGAGGCTGAGGCAGGAGAATCACTTGAACCCAGGAGGTGGAGGTTGCAGTGAGCCAAGATCGTGCCCCTGCACTTCACCCTGGGCAACAGAGCAAGACTCCGTCTCAAAAAAAAAAAAGAAAAAAAGTGCTTCATAGAAAGTGTGAACTTTCATGAAAACTTCTCTTTTTTATGTTAGGAACCCATAGTAATTGTTATCTAGATTTATGAATTCATTAGGGGTTGCAAATGTTGAAATTCTAATTGTTTCACCCCTGCGTGGTGGCTCACACCTGTAATCCCAGCACTTTGGGAGGCTGAGGCTGATGGATCACCTGAGGACAGGAGTTCAAAACCAGCCTGGCCAACATGGTGAAACCCCATCTCTACTGAGAATACAAAAATCAGGCAGGTGTGGTGGCACATGCCTGTAATCCCAGCTACTGGGAGGCTACTTGAACCCAGGAGGTAGAGGTTGCAGTGAGCCGAGATCACGCCATTGCACTCCAGCCTGGGTGACAGAGTGAGGCTCTGTCTCAAAAAAAAAAATAAAAAACAAAGAAAGAAATTCTAATTCTTTCCTTCTTTTTATTTTTTTTTAAGTTGCAGTCTGCGTGATCTCGGCTCACTGCAACTTCTGCCTCCTGGGTTCAAGCGATTCTCCTGCCTCAGCCAACTGAGTAGTTGGGATTACAGGTGTGCACCACCACTCCTGGGTAACTTTTGTATTTTTAGTAAAGATGGGGTTTCACCATGTTAACCAGGCTGGTCTCGAACTCCTCAAGTGATCTGCCCTTCTCAGCCCCTCAAAGTGCTAGGACTATAGGCGTGAGTGCCACTGTGCCTGGCTCATTCCCTCTTCATTATTAGCTGGAATACTTCCAGAAAGAGACATTTTCCTTACTGACTCAAGCATTCTTTTGAATTTTATTTATTTATTTATGAGAGGGAGTTTTGCTCTTGTCACTCAGGCTGGAGTGCAATGGTGTGATCTCAGCTCATTGCAGTCTCCGCCTCCTGGATTCAAGCAATTCTCCTGCCTCAGTCTCCCGAGTAGCTGGGATTAGAGTTGTGCACCACCACACCCAGCAAATTTTTATATTTTAGTAAGGATGGGTTTTCCCCATGTTGGCCAGGCTGGTCTTGAACTCCTGACCTCAGGTGATAGACCTTCCTCAGCCTCCCAGAGTGCTGGGATTACAGGCGTGAGCCACTGTGCCTGGCCTGAATTCTATTTTATTTTATTTTTTTGAGACAGAGTCTTGCTCTGTTGCCCAGGCTGAAGTGCAGTGGTGCGATCTTGGCTTACTACAAGCTCTGCCTCCCAGGTTCATGCCAGTCTCCTGCCTCAGCCTCCTGAGCAGCTGGGACCACAGGCGCACACCACCACACCCAGCTAATTTTTTGTATTTCTAGTAGAGATGGGGTTTCACCGTGTTAGTCAGGATGGTCTCGATCTCCTGACCTCATGATGCACCTGCCTCAGCCTCCCAAAGTGCTGGGATTACAGGCGTGAGTCACTGCACCTTGCCCCTGAATTCTATTTTTAAAATGAGTACACAGTGATGCTGGGCACGGTGGCTCGTGCCTGCAATCCCAGCACTTTGGGAGGCCGAGGCAAATTGATCACTTGTGGCTGGGAGTTTGAGACCCACTTGACCAACATGGTGAAACCCCGTCTCTACTAAAAATACAAAAATTAGTCAAGAGTGGTGGCGCACCCTTGTAATCCCAGCTACTCGGGAGGCTGAGGCAGGAGAATTGTTTGAACTCGGGAAGTGGAGGTTGCAGTGAGCCGAGATCGTGCCACTGCACTCCAGCCTGGGCGACAGAGCAAGGCTCTGTCTCAGACAAACAAACAAATAAATAAAATAAGATACACACACAGTGAAACTGATGTTTGTGGCTACAGTTCCATGAAATTGAACACATCTATAGAACTCACATGACCACCACTACAACAAACAGGTTAGAACAGTAAGAGTTGCGACATTTTGGCCCGGCGCGGTGGCTCAAGCCTGTAATCCCAGCGCTTTGGGAGGCCGAGACGGGCGGATCACGAGGTCAGGAGATCGAGACCATCCTGGCTAACACGGTGAAACCCCGTCTCTACTAAAAAATACAAAAAACTAGCCGGGCGGAGTGGCGGGCGCCTGTAGTCCCAGCTACTCGGGAGGCTGAGGCAGGAGAATGGCGTAAACCCGGGAGGCGGAGCTTGCAGTGAGCTGAGATCTGGCCACTGCACTCCAGGCTGGGCGACAGAGCGAGACTCCGTCTCAAAAAAAAAAAAAAAAAAAAAAGGAGTTGCGACATTTTATTTCCTCAGAAAACTCACCCTGCAGTCCTGTTGCAGTCATCAGATTCTCTCTGCACCTCAGCCTCCTGGCAGCTGATCTGTTCTCCTTCCCTTCATTGACTATTTGGTACAGTTTGTAGAAGTAAAAGCAGGTAAATGCTTGTTTTTTCCCCCTTGTTGGCTAGTTTTCAGAATGAGTGAGTGCTAGATGTTTTTTTTCTTTTCTTTTTTCCTCTGAGATGGAGTCTTGCTCTGTTGCCCAGGTTGGACTGCAGTGGTGTGATCTCAGCTCACTGTAGCCTCCACCCCCCAGGTTCAAGTGATTCTCCTGCCTCAGCCTCCTGAGTAGCTGGGATTACAGGCGTCTGCCACCACGCCTGGCTAATTTTTTTGTATTTTTAGTAGGGACAGGGTTTCACCATCTTGGCCAGGCTGGTCTTGGACTCCTGACCTCGTGATCCACCCGCCTCGGCCTCCCAAAGTGCTGGGATTACAGGCATGAACCACTGCGCCTGGCCAGTGACTGGTTTTTTTTGTTTGTTTGTTTGTTTTGTTTTCTATTAACAATGTTATTAACTTATGGATTTAAACATATTCAGTGAGGTTCACGATAAGTATTTCTCTTATTCTTGTTCATTTTGACCAGCTTAAATTGGCTCCTGGGTCTTTTTGACAGACTCCAGTAGACTGTGATAGCTTTCTTGCTTCTTGGTTCAATAAGATATTCCAGGCCTGTCTTTGTTTTCTGCTCAGTCCTGGAATTGGCCATTTCTTCTTGAAGTTCTTCTTTTTTCTTTCTTTCTTCCTTCTTCCCCTTCCCCTCCCTCCTTCCCTCCCTCCCTCCTTTCCTCCCTTCCTCCCTTCTTCCTTCTTCCTTCCTCCTCCTTTCTTCCTCCTCCCTTCCTCTTTCCTTTTCTTTCTTTTTTTTTTTGAGAAGTCCGTTAAGCTGAGAAAGAAATGTTTCTAACAGTACTCTGTTTCTATCTGGTTTCTGACTTGAGGTTCTATTAATATTTGTGTAGGATTTTTGTTTGAAAGAAATGATCATATAACCTAGATGTAGTTTTGAAAGCCACAAATCTAGAAGAATAGATTATATACTGTTTTGTTCAATAATTCTCCATAAATGTAATTTCTCTTATACTTTTTGGGTTTTTGATAAAAACCTCTTCAGGTTTTTTATAAAACTTTGAGTAGCACACAGCTGGGTGTTATATTTTTTTAAATGGTATCCTGAAATAAAGGTAATTTATGATGCTGATTATGGCTGGGTCTATTGAGAGATGAAGTGATGAGGTAGTAGAAATGAATTTTTTTTTTTTTTTGAGACAGAGTCTCACCCTGTCACCCAGGCTGGAGTACAATGGCACGCTCTTGGCTCACTGCAACCTCCACCTCCTGGGTTCAAACAATTCTCCTGCCTCAGCCTCCCAAGTAGCTGGGATTACAGGCATTCACCACCACGCCCCACTAATTTTTGTATTTTTAATAGAGACAGAGTTTCACCATGTTTGCCAGGCTGGTCTCAAACTCCTGACCTCGTGATCTGCCTGCCTCGGCCTCCCAAAGTGCTGGGATCACAGGCGTGAGCCACTGCGCCTGGTCAACATTTTTTTTTTTAATGGAAATTGTGGATCCCTAACCCAAACGGATGGCTTTTGTAGTAAGGTCAGGAATTTCCTGGAGGAGGATGAGAACTCAGTTGGATAGACATGGATGTATAACTAATTGCTTAATATTCTATATGTTAGGAGAGTATAGCCTGTGTAAATTATACATATACATTTTATTTTTTATTTTATTTTTATTTTTTTGGAGACAGAGTGTAGCTCTATCTCCCAGGCTGGAGTGCCGTGGTGCAATCTCGGTTTACTGCAGTCTCTGTCTCCCAGGTTCAAGCAATTCTTCTGCCTCAGCTTCCTGAGTAGCTGGGATTACAGGCATTTGGCACCTCACCTTGCTGATTTTTGTATTTTTAGTACAGACGGGTTTTCACCATGTTGGCCAGGCTGATCTTGAACCCCTGACCTAAGGTGATCCACCTGCCTCAGCCCCACAAAGTGCACCCGGCCAAGTTACCTGTATATAGTTTAGAGATGGAGTCTTGCTCTGTTGCCCAGGCTGGAGGGCAGTGCCACAATCACAGCTTATAGCACCTTGAACGCCTGGGCTCAAGCAGTCCTCCCACCTCAACCTCCTGCATAGCTGGTACCATGTGCCACTGCGCCTGGCAGGTTTTTTATTTTAAAAAATTGTTTGTAGAGATGGGTATCTGACTTTGTTACCCAGGCTGGTTGCAAATTTTTGGCCTCAAGCAATCCTCCTGCCCCAGCCTCGCAAAGTTCTGAAATTATAGGTGTGAGCCACTGCACCTGGCTTAGAATTTTTTTTTTTGTTTTTTTTTTTGAGATGCAGTCTCACTCTGTTGGCCAGACTGGAGTGCAGTGGTATGATCTCAGCTCACTGAGGCCTCCGCCTCCTGAGTTCAAGCGATTCTCCTGTCTCAATCTCCTGAGTAGCTGGGACTGCAGGAACGAACCACCGTATCTGGCTAATTTTTATATTTTTAATAGAGACAGGGTTTCCCCGTGTTGGCCAGGCTAGTCTCAAACTCCTGACCTCAGGTGATCCACCCATCTCAGCCTCCCAAAGTGCTGGGATTACAGGTGTGAGCCACCTCGTTCAGCCGGAAGAATCTTAAATGGAGTAGCTTGTTTGGAACTTTCTTTGAAACCACCAGTGTTACTTATTTGTAAAAGATATCCATAGGTTAGTATATTAATCGACTATATAGGACATGTGAATCTTACCTCATGAAATCAGGTAAACAAAAAGTATTACAATATTTTAATGCCTTTAAATGAAATGAAATTCTGCCCTGGGGGCCAGGTATGGTGGCTCGTGTCTGTAACCCCAGCGCTTTGGGATCCTGAGGTAAGAGGATGGTTTGAGCTTAGGCTAGCCTGGGCAACATAATGAGAACCTGTCTCTCAAAAAAAAAAAAAAAAAAAAAAATTCTGCCCTGGGACCTCCTCCCCTTCAATTCTACCAAACTGGTTAGAAATGCAATCTCAGTGATTAATCATAGGTATTCACCCCTCCTTAGAGTTATGTGAGACTCTGATAGGTTTTTGAGGTACCAGGAGAAGGGTGAAAGGTTGGTTTTCAGCCTGTGCTGGATGTGACTGAGCACGTTGTCTAAGAGGACATGAGGCCTTGAAGCCTGGGGATTCTGATGTCCAGCCTTCTGCTTTCCTTGGTACAACACATGCCCATTTCTCTCTAAGGACTTGGGCGCTGGTAGGATGTGGAGGCAATTGCAGGTTCCCTCTTTTTGTGGATCCTGAAGGAACTCCTTCTGCTTCTCAGATAAATTGCTCCCATTTTTCTTCTTGTTTCTACCTAACACCCAGCCTCCCGCCAAAGACACTCATTGTTCCACCCTTCTTCCCTCAGCATAATCTCCTCAAGGAGTTCATATTTTCAGAAAACACACACAAACCTCCCTTAAGGCAAAGAAGCAAATAGGACTATCATCTAGGGGATTGGGAAGTACCGTGATGATAATACATCTATTGATGTCTTATCTGGCTACTTATATTTTCATCAGTAATTCTAGTCCCTGTAGTGGGACTTAATGATCTAGCCAAAAATGATTTGATTCTCTCTTCTTTAAAAGATGGAGCTGAATTCTCCCCCCTTGAGTGTGGGCTGGACTTAGTGATGCACTTCTAGTGAATAGAACACAGGAGAAGTGATGAGATGTCACTTCCCAGATTGGGTTTTAAAAGGACTGGCTTCTGCCTTGCATATGTCTTTCTCTCTCTCTCTTTCTCTCTGTCTCTCTCTCTATCTCTCTCTCACACACTCACACACACACACACACACACACACACCCCCAACTCACTTTGTGGGAGGCTAGCTCCATGGTATGAGGCAGTACTGCATAGACGGAAGGCGCTTGCCATGTTGTGAAGACAGACACCCTGAGGCAGCCCATGGGGAGGGCCATGTGGTGAGAAAGTGAGGCCTGCCAGCAACCCACAACAACTAGCTTGGATGTAGATCTTCTGAGGCCTGCTGGCTCGGAAGAGTGAGCTTGAACAGGGATCCTCCTACTCTAGTTGAGCCTTGAGGATGACTATAGTCCAAGCCAACAGCTTGACTCATTGTCCTGGCTTCACAAGGGCTGAGTTATGTGAATCTGCGATTTTCCTTGGAGAGTCTCTTTTCTTCTAGCACTGGCTTCTTTGTACCCAAAGGGCTCAGTGTCCAGCTAAAATTTATCCATAGGTTTCTGATGGACAGAGAGAGAGAGAGTATGTGTATGTGTGTATGGGCGTTTGTCCAAAGTCTTACTCTGTCACCCAGGCTGGAATTCAGTGGCGTGATCTTGGCTCAATGCAACCTCCACCTCCCAGGTTCAAGTGATTCTCCTGCCTCAACCTCTCGAGTAACTGGGATTACAGGTGCCTGCCACCATGCCTGGCTAATTTTTTTGTATTTTTGGTAGAGACAGGGTTTTGCCATGTTGGCCAGACTGGTCTCAGACTCCTGACCTTAGGCGATTCACCCACCTTGGCCTTAAGAAGCAGATATCTTTTGATTAAAGGCATTAAAGGGCAGTTCAGTTTTATTTTTCTTTGTTTTTTTTTTTTTGGAGACAGAGTATTGCTCTGTCACCTAGGCTGGAGTGCAGTGGCACGATCTCGGCTCACTGCAACCTCTGCCTCTTGGGTTCAAGCAATTCTCCTCCCTCAGCCTCCTGAGGAGCTAGGATTACAGTTGTGTGCCACCATGCCCGGCTAATTTTTGTATCTTTAGTAGAGACAGGGTTTCATCATGTTGACCAGCCTGGTCTGGAATTCCTGACCTCATGATCCGCCCACCTCGGCCTCCCAAAGTGCTGGGATTACAGGCGTGAGACACCGCGCCTGGCCTTCATTATTTTATTTTATTTTATTTATTTTGAGACAGAGTTTCGGTCTGTTTCCCAGGCTGGAGTGCAGTGGTGCAATCTCAGCTCACTGCAACTGCCACCTCCTGGATTTAAGTGACTCTCCTGCCTCAGCCTCCTGAGTAGCTGGGACTACAGGTGTGCACCACCATGCCTGGTTAATTTTTGAATTTTTTAATAGAGATGGTGTTTTGCCATGTTGACCAGGCTGGTCTGGAACCCCTGACCTCGGGTGATCTGCCCACCTTGGCCTCCCAAAGTGTTGGGATTACAGGCGTGAGCCTCCCTTGATTGGGAGGTAGTCCTCTGCTCTTGTTTGCCTTGTTAAGCGAAGAACTGTAAGGTAGTTATCCACTGTCAGTTTTCTTCTGCCTGCTATGTCTCACCAGGCTTTAAACTCTTTTTCAACCCCTTCTTGGCTTTCTGGGAAGAGTGGGCAAAACAGAGCCAAGTCAGTTGTGATGGTTCATTTTATGTGTCAACTTGACTGGGCTACTGAGTGCTCAAACATTTGGTCAAACATTATCTTAGGTGTGTCTGTGAGGACGGTTCTGGATGAAATTAACATTTGAAGTGATTGAGTAAAACAGATACCCTTCCATATTTGGGTCAGCCTCATCCAGTCATTTGAAGACCTGGCTAGAACAAAAAGACTGAGCAAGAGGGAGCTTCTCTTGCCTGACTGCTTGAGCTGGGACGTGAGTGTTCTCCTGCCTTTGGACTTGAACCAAAACTTTGGCTCTTGAGCCTGGTAGCTCTTGTATTGGAACTTGCACCATTGATTCCCTTGGTTCTCAGGCCTTTAGACTTGGACTGGAACTAGACCATAGGCTCTCCTGGGTTTCTAGCTTGCTGACTGACAGTCTTGGGGCTTTTCAGCCTCCATAATTGCATGAGCCAATTCCTTTTAATAAATGTCTTTTTAAATATGTATACTTCTCTCTTTCTCTCTGTCTCTTTACCTCTACCTCTGTCTCTCTCCTGTTGATTCTGTTTCTCTGGAGAGCCCTGACTAATGTATAAGCCTAGTCTTTTATTGCCTTACTTTCGTCTCATTTCAGGTTTTTCAGAGTGTTCCTAATCCTCTGAGAACTTCTGCATTACTGTCTTAATTCTCTGCACTGATGCAGTCTGTCATGAAATGGCTATCTTCATGACAAACCAAACAAAAGGACAAACCAAGCTTGGGTTTGCATACACTTGGCAGCTGTTTTGGAAACATTTTACTCTGAGGCTAGGCACCACTGTTTGTATCCTTATTTTGCATATGGGTTTCTTTCTCCTAAGTTATCTCTCTGTATATTCTTCTGGCCTGGAAGGCATGCTTGCCTGTTTGACAGTGTCCTGGAAATTCTTCTCTAGACGGGGAGTGCGTGTTGAAGGTGCTCACACATGGTTTCCTAAAATCCTGCAAAGTGGCAGTCAGTACTTTGTTTGTTTGAGACGGAGTCTCGCTCTTGCCCAGGCTGGAGTGCAGTGGTGCGATCTCGGCTCACTGCAACCTCTGCCTCCCGGGTTCAAGCAATTCTCCTGCCTCAGCCTCCCAAGTAGCTGGGATTACAGGCGCCTGCCACCATGCCCAGCTAAGTTTTTGAATTTTCAGTAGAGACAGGGTTTCACGTGTTAGCCAGGATGTTCTCGATCTGCTGACCTCGTGATCCGCCTGCTTTGGACTCCCAAAGTGCTGGGATTACAGGCGTGAGCCACCGCGCCCATCCTGGTGGTCAGGACTTTTAAACTCTTACGATAATTTCCAAACTATAGAGTTATCTTGTATAGATTTTCAGAGAACAACTGCCAAAAATAAAAATAAAGTTTTTTACATTTAGAATTGTTGACATAAGCCTTTCTTTTTTTCTTTTTTTTTTTTTTGAGTTGGAGACTCACTCTGTTGGCCAGGCTGGAGTGTAGTGGTGCGATCTCAGCCCACTGCAACCTCCATCTCCTTAGTTCAAGCAATTCTTCTGCCTCAGCCTCCCGAGTTACTGGGACTACAGGCACATACCACCACACCCAGCTGATTTTTTGTAGTTTTATTAGAGACGGAGTTTTGCCATGTTTCTCAGGCTGGTCTTGAACTCTTGAGCGCAGGCAATCTGCCTGCCTCGGCCTCCCGAGGTGCTAGGATTGCAAGTGTGAGCCACTGCGCCTGTCGTAGCCTGTCATTCTAACAATAGATAAGCAAGCTGTTTTTCTATTGGGATAACTCTTGGCTGGTGATAATAAAATTGTCATTAAGTAAAAGGATTCTTTCTTTTGTATAAAATAGGAATATGCATCTGTATTGTCCAAAACAGGTTTTTAAAATTTTGTTTATTTATTTTTGAGACAGGGTCTCACTCCAGTCACCCAGGCTGCAGTACAGTGGCACAATCTTGGCTCACTGCAGCCTTGACTTACTGGGATGGAGTGATCCTCCCACTCTAGCCTCTCAAATAGCTGGGACCACAGTCACGTACCACCACGCCCAGAAAATTTTTTGTATTTTTAGTAGAGACAGGGCTTTGCCGTGTTGCCCAGGCTGGTCTCGAACTCCTGGGCTCAAGCAATCCACCTGCCTCGGCCTCCCAAAGTGCTGGGATTACTGGCGTGAGCCACTGCACAGTGCACAACCAGCTTTTTTTTTTTTTTGAGATGGAGTCTCACTCTGTTGCCCAGGCTGGAGTGCAGTGGCACAATCTTGGCTCATTGCAACCTCCGCCTCCCAGGTTCAAGTGATTCTCCTGCCTCAGCCTCTCAATAGCTGGGATTACAGGAGCCTGCCACTGCGCCTGGCTGATTTTTGTAGTTTTAGTAGAGACAGGGTTTCACCATCTTGGCCAGGCTGGTCTTGAACTCCTGATCTCGTGGTCTACCTGCCTCGACCTCCCAAAGTGCTGGGATCATAGGTGTGAGCCACTGTGCCTGGCCCACAACCGGTTTTAAATCATTAAGATATAAGTTAAAAAGAAGAGGAAAATGTTTTAAATAATTTATAAGAGAATTATAGAATCTGTGTTGAGAGATTACTCAGTCTAACCGAAAGCATAGTAGGAGAAATCCTAGTGTAATCACATTCCTGAAAATGAAGTCTTTAGTCTTAGTCTTTTCAAATATAGTTCACTTACATATTTACCAATGACGTGCATATATTTAGTGTTTCCTAAGAATTTTATCCACATTGCCTGTCTCATGTACATACTATTGTATATGAATGCCCTTATGACAAAATACAAATAACATTTAGTAGAGGTATTAGTGAAATTGTGATACTTCTGTCATTGATTTTTTCAATAACCAGATAATAAAATCACAACAGTTGTCATATAGATGTTCGTAGGATTTTTACTCTTTTTTTTTTTTTTTTTTTTTTGAGACTGATCCTTGCTCAATTGCCCAGGCTGGAGTGCAGTGGCATATCTCCCGGCTCACTGCAACCTCTACCTCCCAGGTTCAAGCAATTCTTATGCCTTAGCCTCCTAAGTGGCTGGGACTACAGGTGTGCACCACCACGCCTGGCTAATTTTTGTGTTTTTTTTTAGTAGAGATGCGGTTTCACCATGTAGGCTAGGCTCATCTCAAACTCCTGACCTCAAGTGATCTACCCATCTTGGCCTCTCAAAGTACTGGGATTACAGGCGTGAGCCACCATGTCCAGCTTGGATTTTTACTCTTAAAAAGAGGTTCTTTTGTTTGAAAATGTTGGAAACCACTGGATTAAATTAGCTCTGGAGCCAGTTCTATCCATTTCCAAAGTGGAAAAGGACTTTGGCTTAAGGGTGGAGTCTTTGTATAAGGATGTGTTCAAAGAGGATAGTTCAGCATGCTGGTGACACCCCCAGAACTTTGGCAGGTTTCTAGTGACTACTTTCCTTTATCTTTCTTTTTAAATTCCTACATGCCCCAGAGGTTTGATTCATTTTTTTCCCAGCATCTCGTATGTTGTCTATTGTTCTCTCCACCCATAAACCCTCAACTGAAACAGGATGCAGGTGGCTTAACTTTTTCTTTTCCTTGTTCACGCTGAAAGTATTTGACACTATTTCACTTTTAAGGATTTTTACTGCTATTAACAACTGAGAATGAATGAATAAAAAGTTGCACAATTTAGAATTTTATTAAAAATGAGAATTTCTTATCCTTCATTGAAATGTAAAAAAAAAAAAATTTCAGTGTTTTAGTAGTTGCTGGGATGATGGCAGTAGACTAAGTGATGTCAAAAGTTTCTTTCTTCCAACTCTATATTTAATTTTTAGTGGTAGATTACTCATGTTTCCTTATTTTATCACTCTTTTTTTCTGGGAAGTCCCTAAATGTCCTTTCTGCTATTTTTCTTTTTCTTTTTCTTTTTCTTTTTTTTTGAGATGAAGTCTTACTTTGTCACTCAGGCTGGAGTGCAGTGGCACGATCTTGGCACACTGCAGCCTCCACCTCCTGGGTTCAAGCGATCAAGCAATCCTCCTGCCTTAGTCTCCTGAGTAGCTGGAACTACAGGCATATGCCACCATGCCGGGCTAATTTTTTATATTTATTTGTTTGTTTGTTTGAGATGGAGTCTTGTTCTGTTGTCCAGGCTGGAGTGCAGTGCTGCGATCTCAGTTCACTGCAACCTCTGCCTCCTGGATCAAGTGATTCTCCTGCCTCAGCCTCCCGAGTAGCTGGGATTACAGGCGTCCACCACCACGTCTAGCTAATTTTTGTATTTTTCATAGAGACAGGATTTCTCCATGTTGGCCAGGCTAGTCTCGAACTCCTGACCTCAGGTGATTTGCCCACCTTGGTCCCCCAAAGTGCTGGGATTACAGGTGTGAGCCACCACGCCCGGCCCTTCCTCCTATTTTTCTTTATCATTTGACTTGGAAGATAATTACTTGTAGGCCATTGAATTCATTTCATCACGGGGAGGAGAAACTCCAGGTTGTTGTCTTTAATTTCTTTACTCCTTGTTTTTTACAGGAAAACTCTACTTAATAAAAACCAATAAATACTATCAACAAAAAGTCAACTTTAGTATATTCTGACATACAACCATTGTATTGGTATCATAGATTGTATTTCCCAGATATGTCTAGAGCAATATCTTTCATTTCACATGTTCTACCTACAATGTCGTCTTCACACTCCTCCCATCTAGTGGTGAGGCCTGTGTCTCAGTCTCTTAACCAGAGCAGACTTTTGTAAATGCCTCTACCAGTAGAGCATGGCTCAAACGACATGTCACATTTAGGGCTGGGTTATAAAAATGCCATGTACGTCTAACTTTCTCTCTGGAGCATCACTTTTGGAACCTGGCTACTATGTGAGGAGCCCAAGCAGCTAGGAATGGCCTGTGTAAGAGGGAAACTGAAGCTCCTGACTCTCAGCCCCAGCTGAGCTCCCAGCTGACATCCGGGATCAGCTTGCCAGCCATGTGAGTGAGCTGTCCTAAAAACAGATCCTAATCTTACAGTTCCCCATCACAGCGCCCTAATGGGTGCTTATGTAGTGTTTATATGTAGAGCAGAGATGAGTTGTTCCTGGCAAACTCTACCCAAATTGCAGATTCATGAGCACAAGAAAAGATTGTTTTAAGCCACTATGTAGCAGTGGATAACTGGATTAGTATTCCATTTTACCAGAGTTTAGAGATCATACTATATGTTGAACTGTAAGAACAAGAACAAGATGTATTTCTACCTTCAGGAGCACTGTTAGTTTTATAAGAGAAGAAATATGGATTATGTGTCCCCTTCCTTTATAGATTGTTATCTTACTGTCTTTCATTTTACATATTTATTAAAATTTTTTTTTTTAACTAAGCAGTACAAAACAAGAAATCAAATATTGGATAATAATATTGCTGCCTAGATAACTCCATTCTCATGTACTTCTAGTTTAGAAGGTTGTGTGCATGTTAATAAGCAGTGACTTTGGAGTGATTTAGACCACATGTGTGACTGTGGAAGGCAGTATCCTCTTGGTAAATCAGTTTCTTTATCTATAAAATGGTATCTACTTCATAGGTTTGCTTTGAGACTTCAAAGATAGTACCTGCCACAAAATATTGGCCGTTCATTACTACTGCTTTCCACCTCGCCCACCAGTAGAGATGGGATCTTGGTCTTGTCATGTTGCCCAGACTGGTCTTCGATTTGTGGGCTTGGGTAATCCTCCTGCCTTGGCCTCTCAAAGTGCTGGGATTACAGGTGTGTGCCACCATGCCCAGCCTGGACTTTTTGATAACAAGTGATTAGGCAGTAATACAATAGCAAAGACATGGAACCAACCCAAATGCCCATCAATGATAGACTGGATAAAGAAAGTGTGGTACATGTACACCATGGAATACTATGCATCCATAAAAAGGAATGAGATCATGTCCTTTGCAGGGACATGGATAAAGCTGGAAGCCATCATCCTCAGCAAACTAACACAGGAACAGAAAACTGAACACTGCATATTCTCATTCATAAGTGGGAGCTGAACAAGGAGAACACATGGACACAGGAAAAGGAACAACACTCATCGAGGCCATGTGGGGTGGGGGTGGTGAGGGGAGGAAGAGCATCAGGACACAAATAGCTAATGCATACGGGACTTAAAACCTAGGTGACAGGTTGATAGGTGCAGTAAACCACCATGGAACATGTATACCTGTGTGACAAACCTGCAGATTCTACACATGTGAAATATATTACCTGTTGTCACTATGTTTTACTTATTTATTTTTTGAAACAGGGTCTTTGTCTCCCAGGCTGGAATGCAGTGGCAGGATCATAGCTCACTGTAGTCCTGAACTCTTGGGTTCAAGAGATCTCCTACCTCTGCCTTCCAAGTAGCTGGGACTACAGGTGCATGCCACCATGCTGGCTAATTGTTTTATTTTTATTTTTTAGAGTTGGGAAGTTTCTGTGTTTCCGAGGTTGTTCTTGAACTCTTGGCCTCAAATGATCCTCCTGTGCTGGCCTCTCAAAGTGTTGGGATTACAGAAGTGAGCCACCATGCTTGGCTCCCCTATGTTTATTTTTTAACAAGCCTTTTAAATGTATTTATATTTTACATATAATGTGTAGATTTTTTTTTTTTTTGAGACGGAGTCTCGCTCTGTCACCCAGGCTGGAGTGCAGTGGCTGGATCTCAGCTCACTGCAAGCTCCACCTCCCAGGTTCACGCCATTCTCCTGCCTCAGCCTCCCGAGTAGCTGGGACTACAGGCGCCTGCCACCTCGCCCGGCTAGTTTTTTGTATTTTTTAGTAGAGACGGGGTTTCACCGTGTTAGCCAGGATGGTCTCGATCTCCTGACCTCGTGATCCACCCGTCTCGGCCTCCCAAAGTGCTGGGATTACAGGCTTGAGCCACCGCGCCTGGCCTAATGTGTAGATTTTGAGTGTTTAGTTCACTATGTGTTTTTTAAATCAATTTTTAATTGTTTGGTGTTTAGTTGATTACAGGTAGCAGGCACTAAACCAAATGGGAGGAGGAGTCCCAGAGAGGATAACTTTTTTCCCAGAGTGCTAGTGCCTGTTAGTGGATAAGGTTTATATTTATTACCTCATTAGAAGACAGGGGGCATTATTCACATTTAGAAAGAGAAACTGAGACTTAGGAAATTAAAGTGACTTACCCAAAGTAACACAGTTAGGAAGTGTCATAGTCAAGACAAAACAGTTTTGTTTTGCTCTGTAAAATTTTTGCTATTACTGACTAGTGACATTGAAATTATTCAGAAAAACAAAACTTGGTAGAGATAGTTTCCTGTGAGGGTTTATTAAAGTCCTGTAAAAGAAATGAAAGCAGCCCATGATAAGGAGGTCTTCTGGTTTCAAATGCTTTAAAGTTCCTCAAGTTATTTATTTATTTATTTTTGAGACAGAGTCTCACTCTGTCACCAAGGCTGGAGTGCAGTAGTGTGATCTCAGCTCACTGCAACCTCTGCCTCCCAGGCTCAAGTGTTTCTCCTGTCTCAGCCTCCTGAGTAGCTGGGACTACAGGTGTGTACCATCATGCCCAGCTAATTTTTGTATTTTTAGTAGAGACAGGGTTTCACCATGTTGGCCAGGCTGGTCTCCAACTCCTGACCTCAGGTGATCCACCCACCTCAGCCTCCCAAAGTGCTGGAATTACAGGCATGAGCCACTACACCCGCTGAAATTCCTCAGGCTTCTAAAACTGAGATAGTTTAATTTTATCAAGCATTCCTTTGTAATGATTCAGGTAATCAGGTAAAAGGAGTTGTTTTGAGTAACCTAGGTACCTTTTTACTTTTCAGTGTGAAAGAATGTAAGACTAGTAAGAATGAAAAGAATTTTGTTTCTAGGTAGTACATGCTATTGCATGTCTCTTACATACAAGATTTAAAGGCTGCAATGTAAGTGATATTACTGTATTGGATAACAGACAAGCCACATACTTCAGAGGAGATGATGGTTAAGTAATTAATGAAATGTTAGTGAAAAAACCTCTTCAGGTGTGTAGGTATGTATTATTTAATTCGGTCAGCATAGAATTCCTGCAGGCCTCAGATTTTTCTTTATTCTCTCATGTTTCGTATTCCTTTATCCTTTGCAGCATGTCAAATACATTGGTGTGTTTGAAAATTGACACCAGGTAAAGAATAAATATGATAAGTGAAAGGGTAAATGAGAGTTCAGACATTCTTTATTTTCATAAATTATTCTTAAAATTTTTATTTTATGGAAAATGCTAGCTCAAAAATGGGATAATTTTGAGCTATGGGAGAAAACAATGATTTGTTCAACACATATTTTTAAAGCATCTAGATAGGTCAGGTACTTTTTTTTTAATCAACATTCTGAGGGCTTCTGATGGAGAGTCTTACTTGACGTTCTTAAGGTTACTGAAAGCAGAGAATGGTTTTCTCTTAATACATTACTGGTGGTTTTTGTCTTTTAGATTTTTTTCCTAGTTCTTATAAACTGGTAAAAAATCTAGAGTTTTTATTTGTAATAACATTTTAGTTGTAATAAAAAATTTAACTGGCCGGGCGCGGTGGCTCAAGCCTGTAATCCCAGCACTTTGGGAGGCCGAGACGGGCAGATCACGAGGTCGGGAGATCGAGACCATCCTGGCTAACACGGTGAAACCCCGTCTCTACTAAAAAAAATACAAAAAACTAGCCGGGCGAGGTGGCGGGCGCCTGTAGTCCCAGCTACTCGGGAGGCTGAGGCAGGAGAATGGTGTAAACCCAGGAGACGGAGCTTGCAGTGAGCTGAGATCCAGCCACTGCACTCCAGCCTGGGCCACAGAGCGAGACTCCGTCTCAAAAAAAAAAAAAAAACAAAAAATTTAAACATCTTAAATTCAGTGACTAGTTCATGTTACAGTCTGTCCTATATTCCTGGTATCCCTTTTCCTGTTCTACCTCTTATTTTTTTTTTTTCTTTTTTTTAAGACAGAGTCTCCCTCTGTCCCCCAGGCTGGAGTGCGGTGGCGCAATCTCTGCTCACTGCAAGCTCCACTTCTGAGGTTCACGCCATTCTCCTGCCTCAGCCTCCGAAGTAGCTGGGACTATAGGCGCCCACCACCACGCCTGGCTAATTTTTTGTATTTTTAGTAGAGACGGGGTTTCACCATGTTAGCCAGGATGGTCTCAATCTCCTGACCTTGTGATCTGCCCGCCTTGGCCTCCCAAAATGCTGGGATTACAGGTGTGAGCCACTGCATCCGGCCACTTCTTATTTTTTAAATAAAAAAGAGTGTATATGTATATTCTTTTCCCCTTGTTTATTCATTCTGGATTTTGCTTTCTGTCATCCTTCCTCTGCTAAAATGTAAGCCCTGTGAGGGCAGGGATATTTCTTTCTTGATAAAGCACAGAAAATAGTGGAACATAGTAGGTGTTCCACAGATTCTTTGTTAAATAAATGATACTTTTAATATTTTAAAGTTAATTCTAATATATACACAAAAGCATATATAACATGTATACTTTATTAATTTTTTAATTAATATTTTTTTTTGAGACGGAGTCTCGCTCTGTCACCCAAGCTGGAGTGCGATGGTGCAGTCTTGGCTCACTGCAACCTCCGCCTCCCAGGTTCAAGCGATTCTCTTGCCTCAGCCTCCTGAAGTAGACAGGAATGAGCCACTACGCCCAGCTAATTTTTTTTTTCAATAGAGACAGGATTTCACCATGTTAGCCAGGCTGGTCTCCAACTCCTGACCTCAGGTTATCTGCCTCCCTTGGTCTCCCAAAGTGCTGGGATTACAGGCGTGAGTCACTGCGCCTGGCCAACATATGTGTACTTTAAAGAAGAATTACAATAAATGTTTGTTCTCACTTGCCAACTTAAAAAAATAGTATATCGTCAATATCTTGAAAGTTCCTCGTATTCCTCTTTTCTATGGCATTTGCTTCCTTCTCTCTCCTATTGGAAGAATAAGTTATTTTTATTCATTTGCATTTTTTTCATAATTTTACAACATGGATATAACTAAATATATTATTTAAGTGACTGGATAGGCCTATAACTGTAAATCAATTTTTTAGTTTTAGATTTGTCAAATTTTATATTCATGAAGTCATACTGTATGTATTCTTCAGTTTGCTTTATTCATTCAACATTAGGAGTTTGAGATTCATTTGTGTTGATGCATATTGATATACTCCATTTAAACTGTTACATGGTATTCAGTTACATGACTATGTCACTGTTTATCTGTGAGCAGTTGGTTTGTTTTTAAATAACAAGCAATGCAACTACCAACATTTAGAAAGTGTATTCTGGTGTACATGTGCTTCAAGAGTTTGTTTAGGCTGGGTGCAGAAGCTCAGGCCTGTAATCCCAGCACTTTGGGAAGCTGAGGTGGGCGGATCACCTGAGGTCAGGAGTTCGAGACCAGCCTGGCCATCATGGCAAAACCCCCTCTCTACTAAACATACAAAAATTAGCTGGGCATGGTGGTGCATGCCTGTAATCCCAGCTACTCGGGAGGCTGAGGCAGGAGAATCGCTTGAACCTGGGAAATGGAGGTTGCAGTGAGCTGAGATCACGCCACTGCGCTCCAGCCTGGGCAACAGAGCAAGACTCCATCTCAAAAAAAAAAAAAGTAGCTGGTACCTGTAGCGCCAGCTACTTTGAAGGCCAAGGTGAGAGGATCGCTTGAGCCAAGGAGTTTGAGGCTGGTGTGAGCTGTGATCACGCTACTGTACTACAGCCTGGGCAACAGCGCAAGACCCTCTCTCTGGGGGGAGAAAAAAGGTCCCTCAGGTTATATATCTAAAGAAATTCTAGGTCATATAAAATGAGCATTTGTCAACTAAATATGGACAGTTGTTTTCTGGAATGGTTGTACCAGTTTACACTCCCATCAGGTACTTCAGTGAGAATTCCAGTTTCTTTTCTTGCCAGCACTTAATATTTTAAAAATTTAGCCGTTATACTAGGTGTATAATGTGTGTGTTTTTTTTAAGGAAAAAAATTTATTTCATTCTTCAATACTGTAATTACTAGTGGAGTGTATGTTGAGTATTGTACAACTTCTCCAACCTTAGAATCATTGTACACCATCAGCTGTTTCCCTGTACCATATGATTTTCACATAGCATTTATTTTTTATGCCAGTGACTACTAAAAAACAGCGTCACCAAGATGTGACATTATTGAAAGGAATGTTGAGTGACCTTATGTTAAAGTTGAATTAGCTAGAACTTGTAGTTTGCATAGTATCTGGCAGATGTCACTGTGTTTACCTTGAAAATTTAAAATGTTTTGCAGCATCCTTGTGAATTTGATATGGTACCCCAAGGCACCTGAGCACACAATTTGGGAACCGTTGCCTTAGAATATTAATCATTACTCCAGGGAGTGAAATTTTGGATAATTAAAAAAATTTCTTTTTTCTTGAGATGGAGTTTTGCTCTTGTTGCCCAGACTGGAGTGCAATGGTGTGATCTCGGCTTACCGCAAACTCTGCCTCCCAGTTTCAAGCGATTCTCCTGCCTCAGGCTCCCAAGTTGCTGGGATTACAGGCATGCACCACCACGCCCAGCTAATTTTGTCTTTTTAGTAGAGACAGGGCTTCTCCATGTTGGTCAGGCTGGTCTCCAACTCCCGACTTCAGGTGATCTGCCTGCCTCAGGCTCTCAAAGTCTGGGATTATAGGTGTGAGCCACTGTGCCCAGCCAAAAAACAAAACAAAAAACAAAAAGCTCATCATACTTTCTGGATTTTCTACTTCTTTTATAATGATCATATAACGCGAGGTGTTATGATTATATATATTATACATTATGAGTATATATATTGCATTTACTTTTTTTTTTTTTTTTTTTTTGAGACGGAGTCTTGCTCTGTTGCCCAGGCTGGAGTACAGTGGCCTGATCTCAGCTCACTGCAAGCTCCGCCCCCCGAGTTCACGCCATTCTCCTGCCTCAGCCTCCCGAGTAGCTGAGACTACAGGCGCCCGCCACCTCGCCCGGCTAGTTTTTGTATTTTTTAGTAGAGACGGGGTTTCACCATGTTAGCCAGGAAGGCCTCGATCTCCAGACCTCGTGATCCGCCCGTCTCGGCTTCCCAAAGTGCTGGGATTACAGGCTTGAGCCACTGCGCCCGGCCACTTTTTTAAATTTTTAACTAAAATTCATACTTTTTCTACTTTCTTTAGCCTTTACTTAATATCTTCTTTCTGTTGCACCCAGGATACCACATTACAGTTAGTTATCTCATTTCCTCAGGGTCCTCTTGTCAGTTAGTTTCTCAGACCTCTCTTATATTTGATGACTTTGAAAATGTTGAGGGGGGCCGGGCGCGGTGGCTCAAGCCTGTAATCCCAGCACTTTGGGAGGCCGAGACGGGCGGATCATAAGGTCAGGAGATCGAGACCATCCTGGCTAACATGGTGAAACCCCGTCTCTACTAAAAATACATAAAAAACTAGCCGGGCGCGGTGGCGGGCGCCTGTAGTCCCAGCTGCTCGGGAGGCTGAGGCAGGAGAATGGCGTGAACCCGGGAGGTGGAGCTTGTAGTGAGCTGAGATCCGGCCACTGCACTCCAGCGTGGGCCACAGAGCGAGACTCCCTCTCAAAAAAAAAAAAAAAAAAAAAAAAAATGTTGAGGGGTATTGGTCAAATATTTTGTAGAATGTCTCAACTGGGATTTGTGTGGTGTTTTCCTCATGATTAGATTGGATTTTTAGGGAGGAAAATCACAGGTAAAATGCATTTCTCATCACATTGTATCAAGGGTACATGCTATTCTGCATGACTTATTTCTGTTGACAATAAACTTGATTACCTGTCTAAGATAGGGCTTATCAGATTTCTTCATTGTTAAGTTACTACTTTATTCACTCTTTTCATACTGTACTCTTTGGAAGGAAGTCATTGCACAGTGCACACTTAAAAGAGTGAAGGTTGTGTTCAACTTCCTTGAAGATAAAATACCTACATAAATTAAGTTTTTCTTCCTTTAAGATTCATCTGTGTATTCAGTCATATATTTATATAATTGGACTCATGGATATTTGTTTCATACTTTGGGTTATAATCCAGTACTACTTTATTTTCTTGCTCAAATTGTTCCAGCTTTGGTCATTGGGAGCTCTTTTCAGTTGGCTGATAAGTCCCTTTGACATACCACTATCGTGATGGCTTTGTTTGGTTTTGTTTGTTTTTTAAGTATTTCCTTCCCTTTCTGGCACTACAAGATGCTCCAGGTTCATCCTGTGTATTTCCTCAGTCATAGAATCAGATTTTCTCCAAGGATTCCTGATTCCTTTTATTGGAGAATGGTGTTAGAAGCCAAGAGCTAGGTGTTAGGTGTGTTTGTTGCTACTGGGGCACAATGTGGTTTTAATTTTCATTCCTGTGATGATTGATGACATCAGACACCATTGTATATGTATATGGATTATTTATTCATCCTGTTTGTCACGTGACAAGCCTGTTTAAGACTTTTCCCAACAGCAGTGTTGCAGTTACGACAGAGACTATATGGCTCACAAAGCTTAAAATATTTATTATCTGGCCAGTTACAAGAAGAGTTACCTTGCCCCTATAGTTATAGTAACTATTTTAATGCCAGTCCTGTTCTGGATTGATTTTGATCGGTTGATTTTTCTCATATTTTCTTCTTTCCATGTCTGGTTATCTTTGAGTAGATGGTAGACATTGTAAAGATACTTGAGTTTTTTTTCTTTTGTATAAATTTCTTGAGACTTTCTTGACACGCAGTTAAATTATTTGGAAATATTTCTGTTCTTTAAGGTCATACTTATAAGCTTTGTTAGGTGGATCAGAGCACTGCTTAGGGCTGTCATCACTAGGGCATTTAACTCTACTATTATGACATGACCCTTCTGAATGCCGTACCAGGGAATTATAAGGTTTTTCAAGTCTGGCTGGTGGGAACAGGCACTATTATTACCTGTGTGTGAGTTCCAGGCACTGTTCCCTCTAATCTTCTCAGATAGTTCTTTCCTCTCTCTTTGGTAGTTTTCTTCTGCACATGGGCTGATCAGTACTTGGCGGACTACTTGAGAGAAACTTTTCCTAGATCTCTAATATTTTCTCTCTGTGCAGCTTTCTCCTCTACAGCATTCTGTCCTGTGCACTCTAGATGCCTTGCTTTAGTCTGTCTAGACATTCAGCTCCATCTTTTTAACTCAGGGCCTCTGCCCGAGTTCCCGTTCCCTGTGCTACATCCTAGAAATGCTCTCAAGGCAGTTAACTGGGGTAGTTGTCCTCAGAGATCACTGTCCTTGTTTCCTAATGTCCAATGTCTTGAAAACCACTATTTAGTCCAGGGATGTCCAATCTTTTGGCTTACCTGGGCCTCACTGGAAGAAGAACAGTAGTCTTGGGCCACATATAAAATACGCTAACACTTTGCATGTTGTGCACATGTACCCTAGAACTTAAAGTATAATAAAAAAAAAATTTTAGAAAAGGAAATAAAATACGCTAACACTAGTGGTAGCTGATGAGCTTAAAACAACAACAACAACAACAAAACAAAACACAAAAAAGTCTCAATGTTTTAAGGAAGCTTATGAATTTGTGTCGGGCCACATTCAAAGCCATCCTGGGTTGCATGTGCGTCATGGTTCATGGGTTGGGCAAGCTTGATTTACTCTATTTCATCTGCTTGCTTGCTTGCTTTCTTTCTTTCTTTCTTTCTTTCTTTCTTTCTTTCTTTCTTTCTTTCTTTCTTTCTTTCTTTCTTTCTTTCTTTCTTCCTTTCTTCCTTTCTTCCTTTCTTCCTTTCTTCCTTTCTTCCTTCCTTCCTTCCTTCCTTCCTTCCTTCCTTCCTTCCTTCCTTCCTTCCTTCCCTTTCCTTTTTTTCCTTTCCTTCCTTTCCTTCCTTTCCTTTCCTTCCTTCCCTTCCTTCCCTTCCTTCCTTCCCTTTCCTTCCTTCCTTCCTTCCTTTCTTTCCTTTTTTTTTTTTCTTTTTTTCCAGATAGGAGGGTAAATCTAGTCCCCATTACTATACTTTGGGTAGAAGTAGAAGTCTTTGAGATCTTTTTAAAAAATTCTGAATGGATGTTTAATTTTATGAAATGCTTTTTCTATATCTTTTGAGAAGATAGTATAAATTTTTTTCTTTCTTTTTTTTCCTCCTAACATGTTGAATTAATTTGATTGATTTTTAAAAAAATGTTAAACCAACCTTAAATTTCTGGAATAAACCCAACTTAGTCATGATCTTTTTTAAATATATTGCTGAAATCAATTTACTCATATGTGCTTTAGGATTTTTACATCTATATTTTATATACATACTGTCCTTCAGGTTTGGACATCAAGATTTTCCTTATAAATAGTTATCCAAGGTTATAGTGGGTTGGGAAATGTTTTCTCTTTTTCTCTAGAAAAGTTTGCGTAATATTGATGTTATTTTATAGAGAAGAGGTTTAATTGGTTCACGGTTCCACAGGCTGTTCAGGAAGCATGGTAGCATCTGCTTCTGGGGAGGCCTCAGGGAGCTTTTACTCATGGTGGAGGCAAAGTGGGAGCAGGCCTTTTACATGGCAGGAGCAGGACCATATTAGTCCATTCTCATACTGCTATAAAGAAATACCTGAGACTGGGTAAATTTATAAAGAAAAGAGGCTTAATTGGCTCATGGTTCTGCAGGCAGAACAGGAAGCATAGCAGCTTCTGCTTCTGTGGAGGCCTCGGGAAACTTAGAATCCTGGTGGAAGGTGAAGGAGAAGCAGGCAGGTTTTACATGGCCAGAGCAGGAGCAAGAGAGTGGGGAGGCAACCAGATCTCACGAGAACTCACTATTGCCAATTTAAATCATGAGAAACTGCCCCCATGATCCAGTTACCTCCCACCAGACCCCACCTCCAACATTGGGGATTGCTGTTCGACATGAGATTTGGCCAGGGACACAGATGCAAACCATATCAGTCGCCCAGGCTGGTCTTAAACTCCTGGCCTCAAGTGATCCTTCCACCTCAGCCTCTTGAATAACTGGGGCTATAGGTGTGTGCCACCATCCCTAGCTAATTTTTAAAATTACGTTTTAGAGATGTAGACTCGCATTTGGACCACTGTTTAATTACAGATCTACTTCTTTAATAGATATTGGACTGTTTAGGTTTTCCATTTGCACTTGTTTCAGTTTTGGTCAGCTGTGTTTTTCTATGAAGACAAATGATCTGTTCAAGGTCATACATCTTATAATGAATAAACTTTCCAATCTTATACTTTTTCAAATGGTGTTATACCAACATAATATCTATATTTAAATTTGTAAACTCTTTTGTCCTCTCTACTAGAATATCAACTAGTGGGCAGATTCTATATTTACTAAAACTTTCTATCATCTGCGTCTTAAGGCCTATAAATAGATATTTGAATTAAATTAAAGCATGCTTGGGGCCAGACATGGTGGCTCATGCCTGTAATCCCAGCACTTGGGGAGGCCAAGTTGGGTGGATCACTTGAGGTCAGGAGTTTGAGACTAGACTGGCCGTCATGGCGAAACCCCATCTCTACTAAAAAATACAAAAATTAGCTGGGCATGGTGGTGCATGCCTGTAATCCCAGCTACTTGGGAGGCTGAGGCAAGAGAATTGCTTGAACCTGGAAGGTGGAGGTTGCAGTGAGCCGAGATCACATCACTGCACTCCATCCTGGGTGACAGAGTGAGACTCTGCCTCAAAAATAAATAGATAGATAGATAGACAGATAGATAGATAAATGGAAACCTTGATTGAAGTAGTTGCTTCAGTAGTTCATTTGGGCTTTGTCAGTCAATAACACATACATTTTACTTCTGTAGTAATGGGTTATTGATGAGGGAAAGACATGTTAGGATATGTATTGAATAAAAAGGTGGGAATGCTGAATTGAAAGTATAATTCTTTAAATTATTTACTCATTTTAAAATTTATTTTTAGAGATGGGGTCTTGCTGTCTTGCCGAGGCTGGAGTGCAGTGGCACAGTCATAACTCACTGCAGCCAGGCTCACTTCCCAGCTCGGGCCATCCTCCTGCCTCAGCTTCCCAAGTCACTAGGACTGCAGGCACTTGCCACCATACCTGGGTAATATTTAAAATTTTCTTAGAGACAGAGTCTCACTGTGTTGCCCAGGCTGCTCCTGAATTCCTGGTCTCAAGTTATCCTCCCACCTCAGCCTCCTGAATAGCTGGAATTACAAGCATGAGCTACCTTGCCTGGCTCTGGTTCTTAAACTTTGGAAGTTCCATTTATGTTGTTGTATTTCTTTTTCTTTTTCTTTTTCTTTTTCTTTTTTTTTTTTTTTGAGACGGAGTCTCCCTCTGTCGCCAGGCTGGAGTGCAGTGGCGCGATCTCGGCTAATTGCAACGTCCGCCTCCTGGGTTCAACCAATTCTCCTGCCTCAGCCTCCTGAGTAGCTGGGACTACAGGCCCACACCACCACACCTAGCTAATTTTTGTATTTTTAGTAGAGACGGGGTTTCACCATGTTGGCCAGGATGGTCTCGATCTCCTGACCTCGTGATCCTCTCCACTCGGCCTCCCAAAGTGCTGGGATTACAGGCGTGAGCCACTGTGCCCGGCCTGTTGTATTTATTTTTCTAGATTACAGTTAATTTTGTTTTTATTTCTTGAAATCTAGTAGAATATGTATCTGCCTGTAATTCAAGGGCAATTGAAAGGAAGAAAAATAACTTAAGGCCGGACATGGTAGCTCACACCTGTAATCCCAGAACTTTAGGTGGCTGAGGCAGGAGGATCACTTGAGACCAGGAGTTCAAGACCACTGTGGGCAACCTAATGAGACTCTGACGCTACAAAAAACTAAAAAAAAAAAAAATAATAATAATAACCAGGCGTGGTGGCACATGCCTAGCTACTTGGGAGGCTGAGGTGGGAGTATTGCTTGAGCCCAGGAGGTCAAGGCTGCAGTGAGCAGTGATTGTACCTCCGCACAGTGAAACCCTGTCTCAAAAAAAAAAAAAAAAAAGTGGAAAAAAAAAATAATGCAAGTTCAGCATATGATTTAGCAAAACCATTTTTGATTTCTCTTTAAGAGAGATTGTAACTTGAATCCTTCTTTTAGCAAGGAGAATTTAATGAATATTTCACATTTCAATGTAATAACATGTGTCCAACTTGTTATACAAGATTTAGTTTAAGATTCACATGTTTGGGAAGAATGTGGGTTTGAGTGGTGAGGGTTCAGTTGAAGGTCTCTTTCTATAAAGTATATAATTTGTTGCCAAAGGAAATATTACCTAGCAGCAGTTTACATGTGCCAAGAGAGGCCAGAGAAGTCTTATAGTAGAAATTGTACAGAGGAGCTGTCGAACTACATCCCTGAGGATGTCAGACAGGAAATAAAGCTTATGATGCTAAAAAATTTTACTGGATGACTAGGCCATTGGAAACGAATCCTCCAATGCTTGTGTTTTTTTATCATGCTTTTATTTGAAGACAATCAGAGTTACTTACACTTACAAATTTAAACTGTTTAAGGTATTTAGACCAAAATTTAAGAAACTTTCTAAGATCTTATTGGCTAAATATTGACTTAACTATATCTTTTTTTTTTTTTTTTTCTTGAGATGGAGTCTCACTCTGTCATGCAGGCTGGAGTGCAGTGGCGTTATCTCGGCTCACTGCAACCTCCGCCTGCCGGGTTCAAGTGATTCTCCTGCCTCAGCCTCCTGAGTAGGCAGGACTATAGGCCCATGCCACCACACCCAGCTAATTTTTGTATTTTTAGTAGAGACGGGGTTTCACCATGTTGGTCAGGATGGTATCAATCTCTTGACCTCGTGATCCGCCTGCCTTGGCCTCCCAGAGTGCTGAGATTACAGGCATGAGCCACTGCGCCCGGCCAACTATATCTTTTTCTTAGAAAGTATTTATCCTCTGAGATTAAGGTTTGGAAAGTTATAAGGAGAGAGACTTTAGGTTCTTGGAGATAAAATATAGTAATGTAAGCAATTTCCTTCTCTATGCCAAACGTGGAAATATAGACAATATGTATAAGCAATTGTGCCAAAGTATTTGTCTGTGATTCTCTTTATTCCTAAAATATATTGCCCATTTCTACTATACATTCACATACACTGTACAGAATTATAGAGATTTGGAACCTGAAGGACTTTAAAGAACATTCAAATTCCTTTATTTTGTGGGGAAGGGAAATGAGACAGGTAACGTTAAACAGACAGGGCAGGTATTACTCTTGATCTTGGCCAAAAGGCCGAGAAGTGATAGGTAACACAAAAATACAGATAGTTTGCCCAGTGTCATGAAGGGAATAGAAGCAGACTTAGCTCTTGGAGAAATAGAACCTTTCCTTATTTACTGTTGCAGTACTGAGTTATTTGAATTTTTATTTATTTATTTTAGAGACAGGGTCTTACTCTGTCACCCAGGCTGGAATGCAGTGGTAGCAATCTTCCTGCCTCAGCCTCCTGAGTAGCTGGGACTACAGGGGCATGTCACCAGGCCCAACTAATTCTTAAAATTTTTTGTAGAGATGGGGTTTCACTATGTTGGCCAGGCTGGAGTTGAAGTTTTAGAGGTGCATGATGGCTTTGGTTTTCTTACCACCAGATGATTTATGAAAGTTGATGTGTCTGTTGACTGTCAGCAAAAGTGAAAAACTGTCAAGCTCCTTTGAAGACTACTATTATTCAGGAAACAAAACAGTGTTGACACTAAATTTTTTTGAGACAGGGTCTTGCTCTGTCACCCAGGCTGGAGGGCAGTGGCATGATCTCAGCTTACTGGAACCTCCACCTCACATGTTTAAGTGATTCTCCTGCCTCAGCCTCCTGAGCAGGTGGGATTACAGGTGCCCACTACCACATCTGGCTAATTTTTGTATTTTTAGGAGAGACATGGTTTCATCATGTTGGCCAGGCTGGTCTTGAACTCCTGACCTCAAGTGATCTGCCTGCTTCAGCTTCCCAAGGTGCTGGGATTACAGGTGTGAGCCACTGTGCCTCGCCTAGGCTAGATTTTTGAGGTATAGGTTTTTTTTGTTTGTTTTTGGACACAGGGTCTCACTCTGTCACCCAGGCTGGAGAGCAGTGGCACAGTCTTGGCTCACTGCAGCCTCTGCCTTCTGGGCTCAAGCTATTCTCCCACCTCAGCCTCCTGAGTAGCTGGGACCATAGGTGCCAGCCACCACGCTCGGCTAATTTTTTGTATTTTTGTAGAGATGAGGTTTTGCCCTGTTGCCCAGGCTGGTCTCAAACTCCTGAGCTCAAATGATCCGGCCTGCCTCAGGCTCCTAAAGTGCTGGCATTACAGACATGAGCCACCATGCCTGGCGTTAACTTTTTGACTTAAGTTTGAAGGTGGTTGTTAGTTTGAAATATATATAGTGCTTATAAGATGTTTTCACTTAAGTAGTTTAAAATAATGATTATAAGGTTAGAATATGACAAAATAAAATTTTATTCCTTTAATTCAAATTCATTGTCAAGTCATTCACTAAATAACGACTGGGGAAAGAATTATTTTGGTCACAAATATCCTACCTCATTATTATGCTTAGATAGAAATAGATCCTCGCTTTTGGGAAACAAAAGTATTTCGTGCCGGGTGTGGTGGCTCACGCCTGTAATCCCAGCACTTTGAGAGGCTATCGTGAGCAGATCATGAGGTCAGGAGACTGAGACCATTGTGGCTAACACGGTGAAACTCCGTCTCTACTAAAAATACAAAAATTAGCCAGGAGTGGTGGCGGGTGCCTGTAAGTCCCAGCTACTTGGGAGGCTGAGGCAGGAGAATGACGTGAACCTGGGAGGCGGAGGTTGTAGTGAGCCGAGATTGTGCCACTGCACTCCAGCCTGGGTGACAGAGTGAGACTCTGTCTCAAAAAAAAAAAAAAAAAGGTATTTCATGGTTTTGCCTGATTAGGTCAGGTCAATATTTTGTCTTGCTGTAGACATTTGCTATTTTTGATGAATATTTGTTTTAAAAAATGGTTGAGTTATGACCCAGGTTTTTGGAGTTATACCAACACATTACCAGTGTAGTTTGTTTTTTGACAAAGACGGAGTTTCACCATCTTGGCCAGGCTGGTCTTGAACTCCGAATCTCATGATCCACCCGCCTCAGCCTCCCAAAGTGTTGGGTTTACAGGCGTGAGCCACCGACCCAGCCTTACCAGTGTAGTTTTATACAAACATTTCCCCACATTTATCAACTTGCATCTATTGCTAGTCTGTACCAGATTTAATGTGATAGTGGTGGTCAGAAGGTATACTTAGGTAATTATGTACTTTTCAATTTTCTTTAATCGTTAATAAAAGTGATCAACATAATTTTACAGTAGACTCAGGAGTTTAAGTCATTTGAAGTAATACTAAAGCCTTCTTAACTTTGCGAAGATGCATTCTCAAGTCGTTAATTTGGGAAGTTATTTGACTTGGAGCCAATTAAACGTTTGTGTCAACCCTATCCAGTGGCTTCTTCAAGAAAAATATCTTACAGTGATTTTAGCTTTCTGTTGTAACAGTGCAAAGAGTGTTTCTTCTTTCCTTTTTTTTTTCTTTTTTTGGTGAGACAGGGTCTTGCTCTATTAGGAATAGGCTGGAATGCAGTGGCATAATCACAGTTCACTGCAGCTTCAACCTCTGAGATTCAAGCAATCCTCCTGTATTAGCCTCCCAAATAGCTGGGACCACAGGCGCACACCACCATGCTTAGCTAATTTTTGTATTTTTTGTAGAGATGGGGTTTCACCATGTTGCTCAGTTGGTCTTGAACTCCTGGGCTCAAGCCATCCGCTCTTCTCAGCCTCCTGAAGTGTTGGGATTATAGGCGTGAGCCACTGCGCTGGCTTTTTTTTTTTTAAAGTAAAACACACAATCAGAAATCTCTTCATTTTGCATCATTTGTGCAATATTTGTTTTGTTTGGTTTTTCCTTAATGTTTTGAGAGCCAGCAAAGACAATCTGACAGACAGAATTAGACTGAAATCTTTTAGGGAGATTCTGAAGTATTTAGATTTAAAGCCTAGAGTTAAGAATAAGCAATGGCAAAGGTATAACTATAAACCTCAAAGTGTTACTGACTTAGGATGCATTCATGACTCTTCTCCATTAAGATTTAGCATTCACTTTTAAAAACTAGGTACCTCCGTGAAACATGTATGCGTCTTACCGGACACTCCTTTGTCATTTTTCCAATCACTTCTGCCAGATGGGTTTTAATATAATGGGAAGAATTGTTATGATGTCAGCTCTGTTGTAATTTGGACTAGAATGATTCTGTTCTCTTGTCAACTTGAAGAGTCCAGTTGAATCAGTTATTCTTTATTTTTTGATTGTAGTTTTTAAGTGTTCGTTTCTACTTGTGGTAATAATCCTGTTAGGATGCATATTACCAACTATATGTGAAGGCCTGGCTATATGGAGCATAAAATTAGATATGCTTCTTTCCTTTGGCTCACAGTCTAAATTTAGTAGGCGAGAGTTTCCTTTCCTAGATGTCATTAAAAATAGAAGATACCCATCTGTCTGGAATGGGTTAGATACACTTCTGCCTACAGGCTGAGAGATGAATTATATAACACCAACTTCCTTTTAGCCCTAGGATTCTTAGAAAAAATGTTTCTCTTTTAATACAGAGGCCAAGAGTGTATAGTTTGAATGTTAACCTTAAATTATCCTATAAGTTTGTGAAACTCAGGAAGACCTAAGAAAATTGAATTTTGAGGAGAAATCGAAAAGATAAGGTGAAACAATATCACTTGATTAAAAAATTGGCTTTGAAGTAAAATCTGTTCCCAGCCCTAGACTGACAATTTACTAGCTGTGTAAGAAAGTTGTTTAACCTCTCTGAGACTGTAACTTCATTATTATGGTTGGAATAGTAAGGACCGTCTGTTGAGGAGCAAATTAAATGAGTGAATATTTATAAAGTGCTTTCTTCAGTGCTTGGGATGTCAAAGACATTTTTGGTGGTGATTGTTGTTGTTAATGTTAAAATTACTTCTGGTTCTTTTTATTAAAAACCTGCCATCTTGCTGTTAAAAATCTTAATTTGGAGCTCAGGATAGAATATGAAGTCAGAGTTAAATAGGGAGTTCCCGGGAGTATTTGGAGACCTGGAAGTCATTTAGAAGAGGACTGAAAATCATCCTCAAAAGACTACCTGTGTTAGTGGATGCAGAAGAAACAGGAAAGCAGACTGCGAGAAGGGCATCAGTGAAGTGAAAAGAGAACCAGGGGAATAATGTCATGGGATTCAAGAGAGAGATTGCTCACTGGGTCAGAAAGTTTCTTCAGGAGTTAATGTAAAAATGTTTTCAGCACTAGATGATGTCAGGTAGGGAAGGCCTCTGAGGAAACCATTGAACTGGGCAGGTAAGAGGTCCTCATCTTTGAAAGAGTGGAAAAATGGCTGTAGACCTAGACTTGATTAGGCAGTGAGGAAAAGCAGAGGGCAGGCGTCTAAGATGGAACCTCATGAAAATTTAGTTGTATAGAGAAAGAGATGACTTAAGGGAGAGGAGAAGGTGTTTGGGTAGGGCTGGGCATGGTGCCTCACGCCTGTAATCCCAGCACTTTGGTAGGGCAAGACAGGTGGATCACCTGAGGTCAAGCATTCAAGACCAGCCTGGCCAACATGACGAAGCCCCATCTCTACTGAAAATACAAAGATTAGCTGGGCATGGTTGTGGGGGCCTGTAATCCCAGCTACTTGGGAAGCTGATGCAGGAGAATCGCGTGAACCTGGGAGGCGGAGGTTGCAGTGAGCTTAGATCATGCCACTGCACTCCAACCTGGGCGACAGAGTGACACTCCATTTCAAAAAAAAAAAAAAAGAAAGTTTGGTTTGTTTCATTTTGGTAAGAGAAAAAATTAGCGTGTTTGAAGGCTGAGGGAGAATTTAAACCTACTGGGCAGGGAGTAGCTGATGGTCAAGTTGTGGTCAGAGGCAAGTGGGACTGGAATCCAGTGCACAATTGGTGGCTGGAGGAGCAACTGTTCTTTATGAAAGAGGAGGAATGAGGGAGGGTACGTAAGATAGAGGCTGGAGGGGAAAATGAGGAAATTCATGTCTAATGGCCTCTTACTGATTTAAGTAGGGAAACAGTAATGAACTCATCATTGGGATAATTAGGATAGATGAATAGATCCTTTTCTACTGCTAAATAAATAAAAGTAGACTTAGGAAAAAGGAATATCATTATTTTCCTATGGAAGCATAGATTATAACGTTAGACCAATGGTTCTCAACTGGGGGTGATTTTGTCCCTCAGGACATATAGCAATGTCTGGAGAAATGTTTGTCACCGACGTGGAGTGTGTTACTGGTATCTAGTGTGTGGAGGCCAGGGATGCTGCTAAACATCCTGCAGTGCACAGGACAGCGCCTGTATCAAGGAATCATATGGTCCCAAGTGTCTATAGTGTTGGAGTTGAGAACCTTGCCCTAGACCAGTGTGTGCCTACAACATACACTTCAGCAAAAGCTAAGAAGTTCACATAACAGCTTGACTTCTCTATCCCCTTATGGAAAGTCACCGTATATGTTAGTTTATTCAAGTCTGAAAAATTCTCAAAAGGAAATCTAAACTGTTTAGCTGACTGACATTTTCCCTGCTCTTTCATAGCAACTGTTAACAAACACACTGAGAAATACATTTGGGGGAAAGGATGTACTTTGGTCTCTTGGCTGGTCAGTACTATGTATTCATCCCTGTATTTCTAGTGTCTGACACAGTTCCTGGCACATTTTGTGGTACTAAATTGACTCCAGCCTACACCATTCCCCTGAACTCTAGACTCAAAATTCCAACTGCCTGTTCTGCATTTTTGCTCAGATGTCCAGTAGCTTCTTAACCCTAACACTTCCAAAGTGGAGCTCCCAATAGACCCCCCAGACCTGTGGTACCTGCAGTCTCATCTTAGCGAGTGACTATTCCATCCTTCCAGTTGCTCAGATCAAAGGCCTTGGAGTCATTCTTCACCTTGTCTTATCCTCTACATTCCCGTCCATCAGTAAGTGTCAGCTCTATCTCTAGGAAATATTCAGCATTTAACTATTTTCCACTCTCCACTGATTTAAACTGTGGCCTGAGTTGTTACAGCAGTCTTTTTTTTTTTTTTTTTGAGATGGAGTCTCGCTCTGTCGCCCAGGCTGGAGTGCAGTGGCCGGATCTCAGCTCACTGCAAGCTCCACCTCCCAGGTTCACGCCATTCACCTGCCTCAGCCTCCCGAGTAGCTGGGACTACAGGCACCCGCCACCTCGCCCAGCTAGTTTTTTGTATTTTTCAGTAGAGACGGAGTTTCACCGTATTAGCCAGGATGGTCTCGATCTCCTGACCTTGTGATCCACCCGTCTCAGCCACCCAAAGTGCTGGGATTACAGGCTTGAGCCACCGCGCCCGGCTGTTACAGCAGTCTTATAACTGGCTTCCCTGCTTCTGTTCTTGTCTCCCAATACAGTAGCCAGTGAGATCCTTTTAAAATGTCAATCAAGTCACATCACTCCTTGTTCAAAACGCTCCATTGGCTCCTCATTTCCCTCAGCATACAAGCTGAAGGCTTTTCAATGGCCTACATGGCTGTGTGTGAACTGGTCCTTCAGTACCTCTCTAACCTCATCCCCTCTTCATCAATCTGTGGCTGGTTCCACTTCAGTCTCAGTTGCGTTTGTTGTTGTTGTTGTTAAGAGATGGGGTCTCACTGTGTTTCCCAGGCTAGATTCAAACTCCTGGACTCAAGCAGTCCTCCCTCTTCAGCCTCCTGAATAGCTGGGACTGTAGGCATGCACCACCGTGCCCAGCTCAGTCACGGTTTTTAGTTCAGTGTTTTGCTGTTGCTCAAACACATCAGGCAAGCTAACTTGGGGCCTGTGCACTTGCTCTTTTCTCTGCCTAGAATAATTTTCTACCAGATTTCCCTCATGGTTTATTCTTTCATCCCCTTCAAGTTTTTTTTTTTTTTTTTTTTGCTCAGATGTCATTTTAGTGAGATCTTTTGTGATCAGCCTGTTTCCAGTTGCAGCTCTTTGTCCCCTTTGTCTCCTTGCTTTTTCTCCAGAGCACTTGTCACCATCTAATATACTATGTAATTTATATAACTTGTACTGTCTCCCCCTACTAGAGGTATTTTAGTCCAAGAACATTTTATGTGTTTTGCTCATTACTGTGTCACCTGCAATTCGAATATTGTGTGACATGTAATAGGCCTTTAATGAATGATTGTTGAAAGAATGAATGGTGATGAAAGCAAAGACTCTGACTTAGACCTGAAATTGAGTGCTGGCACTCTGGTGCTGGCACTCATCTGCTTTGTGATCTTAGGCGTGTCATTAACCTATCTGGCCTACTACTCTTCTCTAAAATGGAGACAGTAGAACCAAGTAGGTTTGTCTTGAGGATTCAATGCAATAATCTATGTAAAGCTCTTAGCTCAGAATCTGGTGTGTAATAAACAGTCAGTAAGTGATAGCTCTTATTATTACTTTTTTTTCCCTTCCAGATGTGAAAACCTGGGCCACTTCTGACATATATGTTGCAAGTTGCAATTGTAAGCTAAATGTGGGCAATCACCATAAGAGACAAGAGCTACTTCTCATAGATCTATAGAATACACTTATATTTGTGCTTTAAAATCTTACAATAAATTATGGCAGTTCCTTAAAAAATTAAACATAGAATTACTATATGATCCAGCCACTCAACTTCTGGGCATGTTGCCAGATACATTGAAAGCAGGTACTTGAACAGATTGGTAAACCAAGGTTAGTAGCAGCATTATTCACAATAGCTAAAAGGTGCACACAACCCAGATGTCCATTGATATAGATGGACAGATAAAAAAAATGTGGTATATCCATACAATGGGGATATTATTTAGCTGTAAAAAGCAATGAAATTCTGACGCATGCTACAACATGGATGAACGTTGAAGACACTATGCTAAGTGAAACAAGCCAGACACAAAATGACAAATATGATTCCCTGCCAAAATTACTTAAATTGATCAAATTCATAGAGATCAGTGGGCAGCACCTGTTACTGACAGACACATGTTTCCCTCATATTCATTACTCACTCTAAAAGTCTGGAATGTTCAAGGCCAGCCAGAGCCTAAGCCAAAGTACTAGTGATAATTCTTATGTTTTGCTTAAACATAAGGTGTGTATTCCTTTTTCTTTTTCTTTCTTTTTTTTTTTTTTTTTTTTTTTTTTTTGATGGGGTTTTGCTCTGTAAGCCCAGGCTGGAGTACAGTGGCGTGATCTCGGCTCTGCAAGCTCATGCCTGGAGTTCCAGCCATTCCTCCTGCCTCAGCCTCCCGAGTGGCTTCCGGGACTACAGGCACTTTTTTCTCTCACCACCAGCTTGACTAATTTTTGTAGTTTAGTAGAGACAGGGTTTCTTTTTTTTTTTTTTTTTTTGAGGCCGGGTCACCATCTGCTAGCCAGGCTAGAGTGCAGTGGCAGATCTCAGCTCACTGCAAGCTCGCCTCCCGGGTTCCATGCATTCTCCGGCCTCAGCCTCCCGAGTAGCTGGGTTCTGGGCGCCCATGCCACCTCGCCCGGCTAGTTTTTTGTATTTCTTAGTAGAGACAGGGTTTCACCGTGTTAGCCAAGGATAGTCTCGATCTCCACGGCCTGCGTGATCCACCGTCTCGGCCTCCCAAGTGCTGGGATTACAGGCTTGAGCCACAGCGCCCGGCCAGACAGGGGTTTCACCGTGTTAGCCAGGATGGTCTCGATCTCCTGACCTCGTGATCCGCCTGCCTCGGCCTCCCAGAGTGCTGGGATTACAGGCATGAGCCACCGCGCCTGGCCTGTTTTTCTTTGAAGGATAAAAAGCTGACACCTGTAATCCCTGCTTTGGGATCTTTTTAGTGATTGCATCACTGAGCCAGGAGGACGAGACTAGCCTGGCCAACATGGTAAAACTCTGTCTCTACTAAAAATGCAAAAAAATTAGCCAGGCATGGTAGCGCCTGTAATCGCATCTACTGGGCGGGCTGAGTCACAAGAATCGCTTGAACCCAGAAGCGGAGGTTAGAGTGAACCGAGATTGCACCACTGCATTCCAGCCTGGGCAACAGAGTGAGATACTATCGCAAAAAAATATATAATAATAAAAAAAAATAAAAAGTGATTTCTTTCGTAACAAATTTCTATAGGAATTACATCATGCTTAGTTTAATTTGGGGAAGTATCTGCATATATATTTTCTCTATTTTTTCTTGGATATGAATATGTATTAAAATTCCTAAAGGATGCCAAGAATGTAGCTAACAGTATCAGAAATAAACTTGAAGGAAGTGTTTCTCTACGTCTCAACAAAATCCCTTACAAGTAAATCTGTTTTTAAAATTTGTCTCAAAACATTTGCAGTAAAGACAATTTTGGACACACATCTAATTTTTTTTTTTTTTTTTTTAAATCTGTGATTTTGCCAATTGAGAAGAACTGGAAACAGGAGGGAGAATTTTGATGTTGTAGATGTTTTTGTTGATTAATGGATAAGGGCACATACAGACAAACCCAGGAATTATCTGACTTCAGCTAAAACAACAACAACAAAACATCTCCAGTACTAGCCTGGGTAATTGCTTTTGGCATAATAGCTATTACCTCAGACAGACTGAAAGTTTAATAACTAGATTGGAGACTTCCCTTTGCAGTTCACAAATAGGAAAAACACCACCACAGAAGTTCTCTCACATATCTGACCCCCTTCGTTTCTTAATTTTACTTACAGTGTGACTGCATCTTGCAGCCGTACCCCATCTTAGCATTCTTAAATTATAATGTTACAGGTTATTGGCCTGCCAAAATGTTTGATATGTAACACTGAACAGTTCCAAATGAGATCAAAACAATCTTGTTACTCATGAGAGTTTGTTTTTTCTAGGCTTCTGTTTCATTTTATGCACCAGCGTAGTCATTTTGTGGAAAATAAAGGTTACACTGCTTTATTAAGTCTCTTTTACAATTGTAATCCAGATTTACAGTCCAATAAGAGATAACATTGTTATATTTTCAGTCATGTTCTAAATATGTGCTGGGCATAATGGCTCATGCCTGTAATCCCAGCACTTTGGGAAGCCGAGGCAGGAGGATTGCTTGCGGCCAGGAGTTTGAGACTGGCCTGGACAACATAGCAAGACCCAGTCTCTACAAAAAATAAAAAAAGTTATCCAGGTGTTGTGGTGTGTATCTGTAGTCTCAGCTACTGAGGAGATGGAGGTGGGAGGATCTCTTGAGTCCCGAAGGTTGAGGTTGTAGTGAGCTATGATTATGTCACTGTACTCTAGCCTGGGCAACAGAGTGAGACCCTGTCTCATACACACACACACACACACACACACACACACACACACACACAGAGGTATGCTTATTCTTATATACATTAGTATATAGATCAGAATGTATATACATACAAGAATATTCTTAGAGGAATATTCATATTCTTATATACTTGTATATGTAAGAATATGTACATATAAGAATATATATACATTCTTAAATAATGTTGGTGTTGAAATATTGAAGTTTCTTTTTTTTTTTTGAGACGGAGTCTCGCTCTTTCGCCCAGGCTGGAGTGCAGTGGCACTATCTCGGCTCACTGTAAGCTCTTCCTTCCGGATTCACAACATTCTCCTGCCTCAGCCTCCCGAGTACTGGGACTACAGGTGCCTGCCACCACCTCCGGCTAATTTTTTTTTTTTGTATTTTTAGTAGAGACAGGGTTTCACCGTGTTAGCCAGGAAGGTCTCGATCTCCTGACCTTCTGATCCGCCCACCTCTGTCTCCCAAAGTGCTAGGATTACAGGCGTGAGCCACCGCACCCAGCCTAAATACTGAAGTTTCTATTGCTATTATTTTAATTCTTGGAGGCTCACGAAGTATCTATAATCTTTCTTCCTTGAAATATATATTTCAAGCAACGTATCCTTCTGAAATATCCAGAATGCATTTTGCCAGTAACAAAAGAATGTTCTTTGGAAATACCAGACTTGTAATGGGAGTTAGGGAAATTTTCCTACTTCTTTTTCTTCCTGCCTTTTTAAATTACAAAACTGTAAGAATATTGTGGTATTTAATATAAATTTTATTTGTATATAAAATATTTAAATATTTTAAGTATTAATATATTGAAGATTGCATGTATCTGTGTCTATATTTCAGGCCTTTAAACTCTTTGGGGAGTTCAAAGAACTAGAATAAAGAATGATTTAATTTATTTACTTTTTTTTCTAAATTATTATTTTTCCCCCTAGACAGAGTCTCGCTCTGTCTCCCAGGTTGGAGTGAAGTGGCATGATCTTGGCTCATTGCAATTTCTACCTCCTGAGTTCAAGTGATTCTCCTGCCTCAGCCTCCTGAGTAGCTGGGATTACAGGCACGCACCACCATGCTGGGTTAATTTTTGTATTTTTATTAGAGACAGGGTTTCACCATGTTGGCCAGGCTGGTCTCGAACTCCTGACCTCAAATGATCTGCCCACCTCGGCCTCCCAAAGTGCTGGGATTACAGGCATGAGCCACCGCACCTGGCTAATTTATTTACTTTTAACAAATTTTGCATTGCTTGTTTTTGGTATTCCTAGAAGTAATTGTATACATAATATAATCTTTCTTTTCTCATTGTTGAGTAGAATGATAAGAGTAAATCAAAGAAGTTTCCTACAGTTTTAAAATTCTTTCTCTACTTCTCCAAAAAATGGGTTTGATATTTACTTAAACTTTAAGTTATAGGCAACCATGTATCCTGAAAAATAGTGAGGTGTATATATATTTTACTGTCATAGAATTCGGTCCATGAAATACTTCAAGTGAATAAGGCCAGTTGCATAGTTTATATCCTATAATTTCATTTTCATTTAAGAGAACCACATGTTTGATTATGCAAAGACAAAGGTTTGGAAAGGTGTACAGTTATTGACTGTGATGAACCCTGGGGGAATGAGATAGAGGCAGGGTACTGCCTCAGGTTGGGTTCCCCAGAAGCAGGAGTTGAGATAAACTTTTATGGGAAGGCAACTTACTGAGAAGAGTTACAGAAAAACCTGCTAGGGAGTGGGAAAGTAGGACTGGGGACAGGAATAGGAGGCTGGTATCAAGGATGTGATATCAAACAAAGCCTCAAGGTAGACAACTTTGGCTAGTCTTGCAAGGGAGTTCTGGAGGTTATACCTAGGAGTTGTCACTGCCAGGGACCAAAGAAATAAAGTAGAGCCTTTATACTTTCATACCCTTCAGTCATTGCTAAGGACCATCCCTGGTGGGAAGGTGATATGGTTTGCCTGTGTCCCCACCCAGATCTCATCTTGAATTCCCTTGTGTTGTGGGAAGGACCCAGTGGGAGGTAATTGAATCATGGCGGCAGGTCTTTCCTGTGTTCTCCTTGTGATAGTAAGTCTCACCAGATCTGATGGTTCTGCAAGGGGGAGTTCCCCTGCACAAACTCTCTTTGCCTGCTGCCATCTGTGTAAGACATGACTTGCTCCTCCTTGCCTTCTGCCATGATTGTGAGGTCCCCCCAGCCACATGGAACTTTAAGCCCATTAAACCCTTTTTCCTGTATAAGTTACCCAGTCTTGGGTATGTCTTTATCAGCAGTGTGAAAACAGACTAATACAGGATGAGTGTATAAATATCCAGGAAGTGCTGGCAGACTGAGGGTAGCCCCTCTACGAAGACCTGCAGGTGCTGGCTCTTGGGAGTGAGAGCACAGGGTTGGGAGGAAATGTGGGCACAGCACTGACAGCAGTTGTAGCCCTCACCCAAATTGCAGAGATTTTAGAAAGATAGGGGTTTAATTCTTTCTCAGTTTAAGCTTCCCAGGACCTTTATGGTGGCTCCACAGAGATCCAGGAGCCTTCTGTTCTTTTGTTTTGTTTTGTTTTGTTTTTCCAGGCTCCTTCTGTCTTGTTGCTCCGTCATCACTAGCTTATTGCCCACATCCACGTGGTCCAAGATGCTCAATATTGTGTCCATATTACCATTAGAAAAAAGGGGGGAAGTCAGGAGGAAGAGAGCACATTAATTCTTCTAAGGACAAGTTCTCAAAGTTACGTAACTTCCCCTCAAATCCCTCTGGCCGTCATTTAGTTCCATGGCCATACCTGGATGCAAGGAAGACTAGTGTTTATTACGGTTGGCCTTATGCCCAGTTAAAAATAGGAGACCCTGTTATTATGTAACCATTTCTGTAGAAGGAGAGAACACATATTGTAGGACTATCTACTATAGTGATGTTCATTTTCTGTTTTATAGGGATATGCTTTGTTTTTTAGTTTAATAAGCATGTATGTTTTGTCTTAACTATCACAGTGTTAAGGGCTCTGTAAAGCAGAATTTGAGATACAACTTAATGTGCAGGATGTTAGTAGTGCCCTTCTGTTCAACTTCTGTGGAAGGGAAGAGGCAAGATTTGGCAGGGAGAAGTTGAGCTGTGGTACAGTCTGAACAACAGGAGCTGACTCCACATGGAGCTCTGGAGCTAACATGAACTTTCAGAGTTGCCCTGCTTTGAGTGGAAATGGCTGGACCATGTATACCTTTGTCTCCGTTGGTTACTGGATGAGGGCTGCCTTGGGAAGCACCTGACCTTGGGCAAGGCAGCTCTGCAGAGGTGATGTCTGCAGGGGCTGCCAGTACTCCCAGCAAGTTCTTTCTTGAAGGGAGAGCTGGGTGGCACATCTGTATGTGTGTCACAACTTGTGTGTGTGTGAAAGTAATTAATACATTTTATATATCCATTTTATAACTTAAAAATTTATAATTTAAAGTTTCTTTTATTCCTTTATCAGCAGTTTCTTGTGTAACTATTAGTACTGGGCTTTATTCTAGACACTGGAGATAGGAAAATGTCCCTCCCCTCATGAAGTTTGTATTATATTTGGAGATAGATAATAAATTTTGGCTGGGCATGGCGGCTTACACCTGTAATCTCAGTACTTAGGGAGGCCGAGACAGGTGGATCAACTGACCTCAGAAGTTCGAGACCAGGCTGGGCAACATGGCGAGACCCCGTCTCTATAAAAAACACAAAAAGTAGCTGGGTCTGGTGGTGTGAGCCTGAGGTCCCAGCTACTTGGGGAGCTGAGGCGGAAGGGTCACTAGAGCCCAGGAGGTTGAGCCTTCAGTGAGCCATGTTGGAGCCCCTGCATGTCAGCCTTGGTGACAGAGCAAGATTCTGTCTAAAAAATAAATAAGTATAAAGAAGGGTGTTGCTGTTTTATATGGGGTGGTCAGGGAAGACTTCTCCAATAAGGTGATTTGAGTGAAATGATGGAACTAGCTATGCAGATATTTTGGGAAGAGTGGTCCAAGCTGAGATTACAGTGAATTCCAAAACAACCCTGTGGCAGGAATGTGTAGAGTATTGGTATGTACATGAAACAGCAAGGAGAGCAGTGTGGCTAGAATGAATGAGAATAGTGGGATGAAGAATAATAGGAGATAAAGTCTTGGATATAATAGTGGTGATCAGATCATATGAGACCTTGTACCTTGTAAGCCATTGTAAAGGCTTGGGGACCTTCTCAGAATGAGATGGGAAACCATGTGAAGATTCTGAGCTAAGTGATAAAATTTGACATATTTTAAAAGATCATCTTGTCTGTTGTGTTTGGAATGAACTGTACCCAAACAACCGGAAGAATGGAGTTGCCCCAACTGAGAAGGGGAAGACTGTGAATAGAGTAGGTTTTTGGGGTGAATAGTTGCAATTAAGTTTTGTATCTGCTAAGTTTGGAGTACCAATTAGACATTCAGATAGAGATGACAAATAGAAAGTTAGAAAATTGAGACTGGAGGCCAGGCGCAGTGGCTCACCACTGTAATCCCAGCACTTTGGGAGGCCAAGGCAGGTGGATCACAAGGTCAGGAGATCGAGACCATCCTGGCTAACACAGTGAAACCCTGTCTCTACTAAAAATACAAAAAATTAGCCGGGCATGGTGGCGGGCGCCTGTAGTCCCAGCTACTCGGGAGGCTCAGGCAGGAGAATGGCATGAACCTGGGAGGTGGAACTTGCAGTGAGCTGAGATTGCGCCACTGCACTCCACCCTGGGCGATAGAGCGAGACTCTGTCTCAAAAAAAAAAAGAAAGAAAGAAAATGGAGACTGGAATTCAGGGCAGAGGTCCAGTGTGTAGATTAAAAAAAAACAGTGTTGGCTGGGCGCGGTGGCTCACGCCTGTAATCCCAGCACTTTGGGAGGCCGAGGAGGGCAGATCACGAGGTCAGGAGATCAAGACCATTCTGGCCAACATGGTGAAACCCTATCTCTACTAAAAATACAGAAATTAGCCAGGCGTGGCGGTGCGCGCCTGTAGTCCCAGCTACTGGGGAGGTTGAGACAGGAGAATTACTTGAACCCGGGAGGCGAAGGCTGCAGTGAGCCAAGATCACTCACTGCACTCCAGCCTGGGTGACAGAGCGAGACCCTGTCTCAAAAAAAAAAAAAAATGATGATGATGTACAACTCATCAGTGTACAGTTGGTGTGTAAAGCCATGAAAATGCACACTGTCACCTATGGAATGGGGGAGAAGAGAGCAACTCAGAGATCTGAGCTCAGGAACGCTCCAACATTTCCACGTTGGATCATGAGGTGAACCATCGGTGGAAACTTTGAGAAGGAGCAGCCAGTGAAGTAAGAGGAGGAAGTGACTTTTTTTTGTTTTTTGTTTTTTGTTTTTTTTGAGATGGAGTTTTGTTCTGTTGCCCAGGCTGGAGTGCAGTTGCACAATCTTGGCTTACTGCAACCTCCGCCTCCCGGATTCAAGCAATTCTCCTGCCTCAGCCTCCCGAGTAGCTGGGATTACAGGCGTGCAACACCATGCCCAGCTAATTTTTGTATTTTTACTAGGGACAATGTTTCGTCATGTTAGCCAGGCTGGTCTGGAACTCCTGACCTCAAGTGATCCATCCACCTCGGCCTCCCAAAGTGTTGGGATTATAGGCCTGAGCCATCATGCCCAGCCAGAAATGATGTTTTAGAAGGCAACCAGGAGTGTTTTAAGAAGAGGTAAATGATCAACAGTGTCCAGTGCTGTTGATAAGTAACATAAGATGAAGACTCATAATTACCCTCTAGATTTACCAGTATGGACCTCATTGGTAGTGACAAGCAGTGATTCAGTGGAATGATGGGAACAAAGTGAATTGTTGTGTGTTCAATAGAGAATGGGGGATGAATGGGAGACAGCTCTATAGACAAGTCTTCTAAAGAGTTATGCTGTGAAGGAGAGTAGAGAAACAGCATGAAGGCTAGAGGAGCATGTGAGCTGGAAAGAAGAGTTTTAGATTGGACGCTAATGCACCCTGTTTGAATGCTGATGATAGTTATCCAGCACAGAGGCCCACTGGTGATGCTGCAAGAAGAGAACAGTTGACGGGCTGATGTCCTTGAATAATAGTGAGGGATGTGAGGGTTAAGGCATGAATGGAGGGCTTGGCTTAGATAGTAACATAGTTCAATCAAGATAATAGAAGGGAAGACAGAATAATATATATGGCTACAAGTGCAAGTAGATGGTACATTGTGGCTGGATATGTGTGGAAGATCTTTACTGATTGCCTCTGGTTTTTTTTTTTTTTTTTTTTTATGAGACAGATTCTTGCTCTGTTGCCCAGGCTAGAGTACAATGGCGTGATCTCGGCTTGCTGTAGCCTCCGACTCCTGGATTCAAGCTATTCTCCTGTCTCAGCCTCCCAAGTAACTGGCACCATGCCTGGCTAATTTTTATTTATTTATTTATTTATTTATTTTTTAGTAGAGACGGTGTTTCACCACGTTGGCCAGGTGGTCTTGAACTCCTGACCTCAAGTGACCCACCTGCCTTGGCTTCCCAAAGTTCTGGGATTACAGGCATGAGCCACCATGCCCGGCCAAGCCTCTGTGTTTTGTTTCTTTGTTTGTTTGTTTGTTTGTTTGTTTTGAGACGGAGTCTTGCTCTGTTGCGCAGACTGGAGTGCAGGGGCGTGATCTTGATTCACTGCAAGCTCCGCCTCCTGGGTTCACGCCATTCTTCTGCCTCAGCCTCCCAAGTAGCTGTTACTACAGGCGCCCACCACCACACCTGGTTAATTTTTAAAAAATTTTTTTATTTTTAATAGAGACGGGGTTTCACTGTGTTACCTAGGATGATCTCGATCTCCTGACCTTGTGATCCACCCGCCTCGGCCTCCCACAGTGCTGGGATTACAGTCGTGAGCCACCGCGCCTGGCCCAGGCCTCTTTTTTTTAGTGAAATATAAAACAATTGCCATCAGCTGAAAAGCGGGGCTGGGGGATGAGATGTTGGATGTTTGAGGAGAGAAGAAAAAGTGTGAGATAGGGCTCTGGAAAGTGAAGAGTGAGTGGACTAGTAATGTAGTGGAAATGCCCATTCTGTGGTCATGCGTTGAAAGTGAGATCAGTCAGCATGATCATGTGTATTTCTTCAGCCGTATTTAGTAGCCCAGGTGCAAGCATGGAGTAGGTAGAATGTTGGATTTAACTGAGTAATAAATAAAACTATTCACTTTGAAAGCTGTTTTTAGGAGGTCGGTGAGGTGAATGGCATTTAGAATTTTAGCTTTTTAATTATACCCATTTTGGAAGGCTAAACTTAGTGAGTGACAGGTCATTAAAAAAAACAAAAAAGAAACGGCATTGTTCCAGGAAAGGTTCTTGGTTGAAAATTACAGACCTTAATTCCAGCAAACTTAAGCAGAAAATGAATTTACTGGAAAGTTATCAAGTACCTCACAGCATGGATGGAAAGACTGGAGAATCTGGTTCAGAAAATAGGCAGGAACCAAGGGAATCCAAAGATCTGTAATCATGGCCAAAGTCATGCCCCTGGGGGAGTCTGGTTCCGGATGCTATTGCCACCATTTTTGAACCCTGGTATTGCATCTGTTGGAGTGAGTTCTGAACCTATCCTTTCTTTTTTTTTTATTTTTTGAGACAGAGTCTTGCTCTGTCACCGAGGCTGGAGTGCAGTGGCATGATGTCAGCTCACTCCAAGTTCTGCCTCCTGGGTTCACGCCATTCTTCTGCCTCAGCCTCCCGAGTAGCTGGGACTACAGGCGCCCACCACCACACCCAGCTAATTTTTTGTATTTTTAGTAGAGACAGGATTTCACCATGTTGGCCAGGATGGTCTTGATCTCTTGACCTCGTGATCCACCTGCCTCAGCCTCCCAAAGTGCTGAGATTACAGGCGTGAGCCACCGTCCCCGCCAACCTATCCTTTCTTATTTGAGCCACTGGCTCCATCTCAAAGACTTCTAAAAAGATTACTCTGAGGCCAAGCATGGTGGCACACCCCGGTAATCCCAGTACTTTGGGAGGCCGAGGTGGGAGATCACTTGAGTCCAGGAGGTCCCTGCTATGTCAAGAATGAAGTATAGGAGTGTAAGAGTACATGTGGGGGGAATAAGTCATGAGGCTCCAAAATAGATGATAATGACTTAGATTAGGATAGTGACAGTGGAGATGAAAAGAAGTGGATAGATTCATGAACTAGCCCATTAGCCTGTTGTTAAAATTCTCGTTTAGGGAAAAATTCCTTGCTTCTCCCCTGCCCCTTCCTCCTCCTTCCTCATCCTCTTCCTCATCTCTCCATCCCTCCTTACTCTTTCTTCTTCCTCCTCTCTCCTCCACATCCTCCCTCGTTTTCCTCTCCTTCCTCTTCTTCTTATCCGCCTCCTCCTTTCTTGAAATCTAGACCTTTCTAGAGGCCTTTTACTCACTCCTATCTTGCACAAGGCAAAGTAACTTATCTAGCAGATATTTGATAAAATCCTGTTGTACTAATCATTTGTTAATTAAGAAAATATGGCTAGCTCCTAGTATGTATACTATTGTGCTGAAGGGGGTTGCTGTGGTCATTTCGGAATTGAGTTCAAGTCTAAACACACAGAAATGGTTTATTTCTTCGAGAGCACTACATGCTTGCTGTCTAGGCTAACCTTTTTTCTAGGTGTGGATAATTGAGAATACATGATCTAGGTTTCACCTCAACTTTATTTCCCAGCACTCATTAGTTCCTTATCATAGTCATTTACATATCTGTTATTGGAAATGGGCCAAATGTTTATCCATTATTTTAAAAATAATGAGAAAGAAAAAAGGTATCTTTTTTTAATCTTCCTAAGACAGTGAAGGCTAGCTACTCAGAGACTGCCATGGGAGGATCACTTGAACCCAGGAGTTCAAGGTTGCAGTGAGCTGTGATTGTGCGACTACACTCCAGCCTGGGTGAGAGTGAGACCCTGTCTTTCTCTTAAAACACCGCCCCCCACCCCAACCCCAAACCAAAAAAAATCCCAGCTAGATTACTGCCTCAAACATAATATGCATACAAGGCATCTAGAAAGCTTGTTGAAACGCAAATTCAGATTTTGTAGGTCTGAAGTAGGGCCTAAGATTCTGCCTTTCTGTTAAACTCTGTGGTAATGCTGATACTGCTGGTCTATAGATCTCATTTTGAGTAATAGGAAACTAGATAATATTATCCTTTGCACTTTCATCTTTGTATGGGTTATTCTGCTTTGGGGCATGTTTTGGAGCTGTTTAATTTGACCAAAGGTTAAGTAGTACATTTTAAGAAGATCGAATTGTATAACCTTTTCCTGCTTTTTTGGGCCATATTCTTAAAGGTTATAGTACTATAAATAGCTTAAGGTTTTTAGTTTCAGCTTTGGAAATAGATGAAGAGAAGTCTCAGAAGCAGTATAATTTTTACTGAATCATTAAATTTGCAGCAGCACGATTGGTTTATCTACTTGAGGTAGTCTGAACTACAAGTAGAGTATTAGTGACTGAATTAAGAATAAGAAAAGATATAATGTTGAAAATCATTATTAGATATGTAGAATATAGTTAAGAATTGGGGAGTTTCTGTTTTGTAGGGTTGGGAATGCTTTGGATAAGGTATATGGTATATTAGCACTGGGCTTCTTAGCTGGGGGTGATCTGCCTCCCAAGACACATTTGGCAATATCTGGAGACCTTTTTAGCTGTACAACAAGTAGGGGGGTGGTGCTACTGGCATCTAGTGGGTAGAGGCGAGGGATGCCACTATACACTCTACAGTGTACCAGACAATCCCCACAACAAAGACTTATTTGGCCCAAAATGGCAGGAGTGAGAAGGTTAAGAAACTCTATGTTAGGGAGTTTTCAAAAGCACTTTATTTTTAAAATTAAAAATAATACAGCCAGGCATGGTGGTTCATGCCTGTAATCCCAGAACTTTGGAAGGCCAAGGCATGAGGATTGCTTGAGCGCAGGAGTTCAAGACCAGCATGAACAAAATAGTGAGACCCCATCTCTACAAAACATTAAGATATTAGGTGGCTGTGTGCATTAGTTTATTTTCACATTGCTATAAAGAACTATCTGAGACTGGGTAATTTATAAAACAAAGAGGTTAAATTAACTCATAGTACTGTAGCCTGTACAGGAATCATGGCTGGGTAGGCCTCAGGAAACTAACAATCATGGAGAAAGGCAGAGGGGAAGCAGGAACGTCTTACATGGCTGGAGAAGGAGGAAGAGAGAACAGTGGGGAGGTGCTACACACTTTTAAACAACCAAATCTTCTGAAAACTCACTATCAGGAGAACAGCAAGGGGGAAATCTGCCCCCATGATCCAGTCACCTCCTATCAGGCCCCTCCTCCAACATTGGGAATTACAATTTGATATGAGATTTGAGTGGTGACACAAATCCAAACCATATCAGCATGGTGGTGTGCATCTGTAGTTCCAACTACATGGGGTGGTGAGGTGGAAGAATGGCTTGAGCCTAAGAGTTTGAGGCTGCCATGAACTGTGATTGTGCCATTGCACTCCAGCCTGGGTGACAGTGAGACCCTGTCTCAAAAAAAAAAAAAAAAGTTGAGACTATTCTATTGATGTATCAACAAAAAGTTTTTAAATGAGAATTTTTGAATTTACAGAAAATTAAAAAGAATAATTAATTCCCACTTTCTCATCACCTGACTTCAACAATTGTGAATTGATGGCCAATTATATACTTTATGTATGTATATTATATCTATAAATTTGATATATTTGAGTATATCCACACTCACCTAACCCTGAGTTTTTGAAGCAAGTTCTAGGTATCATATCATTTAATCTGCAAATATTTCAGTATGCGTATTTAAAACATGAGGACTCTCTTTTTGAGCCATTGTCACACACATAAAATTACCAGTTTCCCCGATTCATTATCTCTCCTCTCTCGTTTTCTTCCAAATGGATTTTTTTTGCTTTTAATGAGATTTCACATAATGAAAGAGCACTAATTTTGCAAAGCGATGGAAATCGATGCTACATGGGCCAAACAAAAGCTATCTGCTGCAAATACTTTTTTCTAATTATTTGTCTAGAATGTCTTTATTTATTTGAAGGTGCCATGTAAAATAATGCAATACTTTCTCTTTTCTAGTGTGTCTGTTTTTCAAATCACCCTTCTCATCTTTCCCAGTGTTTGCTGAGGTATCTTCAGACTTTGGTGTATTTGCTGTAGCAATGGCCTCTGGGGACTAGTTACTAGTTACTAGCTAGTACCTGCAGGAATCATTTACTTAACTGGTGATGAGCTTCTTGAGGGCAAGGACCAAGTCTTACCAACTTTCTGTCTGATACCATTAGCATGTCTTCAATGTTTGTTGGATGGCTTCTACTAATCTTGAGGGCATCATGCCAATATTGACTGAAGTATCAATCAATGCTACTGGCATGTGGTATTTACAACAAAAAACTAAGTGTTCTTATTTAGCTATAACATGTCTATAGCAGAGGAGATAAGTCAGATGTTAACATTTGGTACCTGCATCTATGGGTGACCTCTATATAAGGAGGTGAAGTAGAGAATGCTGCTTTCTCTAGTTACATTCCTTTGTTTCTTCTTATACTTATTTATAGGGTGACCATATATCCCAGTTTGCCTGACACAGTCTGTTTTTCCACAGTCTAATAGTGCCCCTTTTCATTCACAGAATTGTCTCAGTCTAGGTGGTAAATTAAATGGCAGTATTACTTACATAACATTTAATGTATGCCAGACTCTCTTGTAAACACTTTACATACATTCTCACTTAATCTTCATGATAACCCTGGGAAGCAGTTTCTATTATTCTACCCACTTTACACACGGGAAAGTTGAAGCACAAAGAGGTCAAATGACTTGGCTAAAATCGTGCAGCTGGATTTGAATAGTAAGTGGCAGCACCAGGATTGAGTGCAGGCTGTTTGGCACCAGTGCTGTTACCCACGCCACTCTTGCCTCTATGCCGTTCCCAAATACATCTGCCTTTGTAGACTACATTTTGATCTATTAGGAATATCCTGATAATTACTCTACATATGTTTAGATCAGCAGTCTGGCTAAGGCTTTGGAATTTGAAGGGTTTCCTTTCTTTTCACAAAATCCTTATAGGTTCCACATGTACTACTAGGCCAATCCGATTATAGTCTTCTTTCTCACAAGACTGAATGGTGACCTTTTTTCATCTTTGTAATACCAGCTATTCAACATTCCCTCTGAGACCCTCCAGTAATGAGGTTTCCCAGCATTTGGATAGTCTCAAGTCCCTGCCACAGTCACTTTTCCTTACTTCTGACCACCTGTGGTAGTTGAAGTTCTCTTTCTAGCACCTAGAACAGTGGCAGCCATAGAGCAGGCACACACAAACTGTTTCACTGCCTTTGATTAGTTCATATTTTGCAGTTGCCTGGAAACAGTGTTCGAGGCACTTACATAAGGTGCTTTAAGGAAGAGATTATTTCACACAGCTACTGCTTTCAAGTAGCTTACAATTTAGGAAGGGGATGACGAGTGTACACAAATAACTATGATCTAAGGTAACTGAGCTGTATAAGCAAAGTGTTTTAAGAGTTCAGGAAAAAACAAATTGTTTCTGACAGGAGTGATCCAGAAAAGTTTGATAGAAATGGTGACACTAAGTCAGTTTAATAACTTTTAAATTGGCTAAAAAATTACTGTCTTGTTGTCTAAAGACAGGTCTTATGTTTGCTAAGGGTAGAGGCTTCACAGAAGAATAAGACTTGATGAGCCTCCAGGAGAAGAGGATGTGTCAGCTTGACACTTGGTCCTCTTGGGAGGACAGTCAGCAGTCTTGCTCATTTTTTATGGTATCATCATTATCATCATGGCACATTTTAACCCTCTAGGTGGCTCAGATGCAAGTTTTTCTCAGCAGCAAAGAATTATTACATATATCTTGAGACAGGGTCTCACTTTGTTGCCCAGGTGCGATCATGGCTCACTGCATTCTCAACTTTCTGAGCTCAAGTGATCCTCCTACCTCAGCCTTCTGAGTAGCTGAAACTATAGGTGTGCACCACAACACCTAGCTGAGTTTTTAATGGGGACTCTTGGACTTAAGTAATCCTCCTGCATTGGCCTCCCAAAGTGCTGGGATTACAGGCATGAGCCACTGCACCCAGCCAATATCTTTTAAATGTAGAAGCCTGATATGTTATTTGATTTTTTTTCGCTTTGAGACAGAGTCTTGCTGTGTCGCCCAGAGCTGGAGTGCAGTGGCGCAATCTCAGCTCACTGCATTCCCCGCCCTCTAGGTTCAAGTGATTCTCCTCCCTCAGCTTCCTGAGTAGCTGGGACTACAGGTGCACACCCCCACGCATGGCTAATTTTTGTATTTTTAGTTGAGATGGGGTTTCACCATGTTGGCAAGGCTGGTCTCGAACCCCTGACCTCAGGTGATCCGCCCACCTCAGCCTCCCAAAGTGCTGGAATTACAGGCATGAGCCACTGCACCCATCTATTACTTGATTTTTTTTTTAACCTTTTAAAGTCTGTTGATGTTCCCAAGATATTTTTCCTTAATAAAGACACAGTCTACTTTTATTACAATATAATTACATTTGCCTTTTTAATTGGTAGTAATAAAAATGGTTCCTTTGTAATAGGATTTGTCACAGTAGTCTAGTAAGATAGGGTAGTTAGTGCTCATTATCCTCAATACGAATGAAGAAACTGAAATTTGATAAAACTGTAAAAGCTGCATGACTTTGGGGAAAATGGAACAGTTGGGACCTGGACTTGGGTCTTCAGAATTAACATCCAGTGTATGTGTATCACATAGCCTTATTTAGCGTATTAGAGTTTTAAAAAATTATATCAAGATAAAGAACAAGGAAAGTTGTGGTTATCTCATGCTATAACCATTTTTTAATCAATGTCATTATAGAATCTACGTTAACATGATGAGTCTGTTTTCATTTCTCAGTTGACAGACCCATTAGCACTGCTTTGATGATTGTAGACATAATGCATTCTACAGAAAGGGAAATCCTGAAGGGGTTGCAGGTGGCCTATATGGTACCTTTGTGCAAATTAGAAAAGGGCTGCTTCTCTAGGGGAACCAGAGTGCTCCCTTTCTGTGGTCAGTCAGAAGCAGCAGCTTCGGCCCCAGCCAGGATGACGAGCTTGGAGCATGGGCGTCTGGATTGTTGTCTCTGCTTGGCCTCTTCTATATAGTGCTTAAAAAGCAGCAGCCAAGAGTCCTGTTCATATTAACTAATTTATGAGGGGCTGGGTTTAAAAATTTTGTTTTTACTCTTGTATTTATAGACAGACCCTCTTGTTCCTCCATACACCAAGTACATACCTGCCTCAGCATCTTTGTACTTGTTCCTCTACCTGGAACCTGGATCTCCCAGCCCTCACTTCATCCAGGTCTCCACTCCAGTGGAACTCTGCAAGCTTCACCTCGCCTACTCCAGTGAAAGTGTCACCCTCCGTCATTCTCTCTTCCTGCTGTACTTTTTTCATAGTACTTCTTACCACTTGGAATATTATATTTATCCTCATTTTATTTTTGTCTTTCACAGAGTGTAGAAGTACACTCTGTGAAAGCGGGTATTTTTTTTCACTGCCATGTTCTAGCACCTGGAAAAACACCTGGCACATAGAAGGCTCTCAATGTTTATTGAATGATTGAACTAACAGTGTGATTACTCAGTTTTCATGCAGCTGATGAAGACTACCCGAGACTGGGCAATTTACAAAAGAAAGAGGTTTAATTGGACTTACACTTCCATGTATCTGAGGAAGCCTCAAAATCATGGCAGAAGGCAAGGAGGAGCAAGTCACGTCTTTTTTTTTTTTTTTTTTTTTTTTTGAGATGGAGTCTTGCTGTGTCGCACAGGGTGGAGTGCATTGGTGCGACGTCAGCTCACTGCAACCTCCGCCTCCTGGATTCCAGCAATTATCTTGCCTCAGCCCCTGGAGTAGTTGAGATTATAGGTGTGCACCACCACACCCAGCTAATCTTTGTATTTTTAGTAGAGATGAGGTTTCACCATGTTGACCAGGCTGGTCATGAACTCCTGACCTCAGGTGATCCACCTGCCCCAGCCTCCTAAAGTGCTGGGATTACAGGCATGAGCCACCATGCCCGGCCTGCAAGTCACATCTTACATGGATGACAGCAGGCAGAGAGAGCTTGTGCAGGGGAGCTTCTCTTTTTAAAACCGTCAGATCTCATGAGACTTATTGTCTGTCAAGAGAACGGAACAGGAAAGACTTGCCCTCACTGATTTAGTTACCTCCCATTGGGTCCCTCCCACAACACATGGGAATTCAAGATGAGATTTGGGTGGGGACACAGCCAAACCTTATTGTGCCCCTGGCCCCTCCCAAATCTCATGTCCTCACATTTCAAAACCAATCATGCCTTCCCAACAGTCCCCCAAAGTCTTAACTCATTTCAGCATTAACTCAAAAGTCCAAAGTTTCATTCAAGACAAGGCAAGTCCCTTCTGTCTATGAGCCTGTAAAATCAAAAGCAAGTTAGTGACTTCTTAGGTACAGTGAGGGTACAGGTGTTAGATAAATACAGCCATTCAAAATGGGAGAAATTGGCCAAAACAAAGGGGCTACAAGCCCCATGCAAGTCCGAAATCCAGCAGGGCAGTCAAATCTTAAAGCTCCAAAATGAACTCCTTTGACTCCATGTCTCACATCCGGGTCACGCTGATGCAAGAGGTGGGCTCCCATGGTCTTGTGCAGCTCTGCCCCTGTGGCTTTGCAGGGTACAGCCTCCCTCCCTGCTGCTTTCACGGGCTGGCATTGAGTTTCTACAGATTTTCCAGGCGCGTAGTGCAAGCTGTCAGTGGATCTACCATTCTGGGGTCTGGAAGATGGTGGTCCTCTTCTCATAGCTCCACTAGGCAGTGCCCCAGTAGGGACTCTGTGTGGGAGTTCCAACCCCACATTTCCTTTCTGAACTGCCTTAGCAGAGGTTCTCCATGAGGGCCCCGCCCCTGCAGCAAACTTTTGCCTGGGCTTCCAAGCATTTCCATACTCTTCTGAAATCTAGGCAGAGGTTCCCAAACTTCAGTTCTTGACTTCTATGCACCTGCAGTCTCAACACCATGTGGAAGCTCCCAAGGCTTAGGGCTTGTGCCCTCTGAAGCAACAGCCTGGGCTGTACCTCGGCCCCTTTTAGTCATGGCTGGAGTGGCTTGGATGCAGGGTACCAAGTCTCTAGACTGCACATGGCACAGTGACCCTGGGCCCGGCCCAAAAACCATATTCTCCTAGACCTCCAGGCCTGTGATGGGAGGGGCTGCCGTGAAGATCTCTGACATTCCCTGGACATTTTTTCTGTTGTCTTGGGGATTAACTTTGGGCTCCTCATTACTTATGCAAATTTCTGCAGCTGGCTTGAATGTCTCCCCAGAAAATGGATTTCTCCTCTCTGTCACATTGTCAGGTTGCAAATTTTCGGAACTTTTATGCTCTTCTTCCCTTATAAAACTGAGTGCCTAGGGCCGGGCACGGTGGCTCATGTCTGTAATCCTAGCACTTTGGGAGACTGATGTGGGCAGATTGCCTGAGCTCAGGAGTTTGAGATCAGGCTGGGCAACATGGTGAACCTCCATCTCTACTAAAAAATACAAAAAATTAGCTGGGCGTGGCGGTATGCACCTGTGGTCCCAGCTACTCAGGAGGCTGAGGCAGGAAAATTGCTTGAACTTGGGTGGCAGAGGTTGCAGTGAGCCGAAATGGTGCCATTGCACTCCTGCCTGGGCGACACAGCAAGACTGCATCTCCAAACAAAACAAAACAAAACAAAACTGAGAGCCTTAAACAGCACCCAAGTCACCTCTTGAATGCTTTGCTGCCTAGAAATTTCTTCCACCAGATACACTAAATCATTCCTCTCAAGTTCAAAGTTCCACAAATCTCCAGGGTAGGGGCAAAATGCCACCAGTCTCTTTGCTAAGACATAACAAGAGTCGCCTTTGCTCCAGTTCCCAACAAGTTCCTTATCTCCATCTGAGACCACCTCAGCCTGGATTTTATTGTCCATATCACTATCAGCATTTTGGGCAAAACCATTCAACAAGTCTCTTTGGAGTTCCAAACTTTCCCACATTTTCGTGTCTTCTTCTGAGCCCTCCAAACTGTTCCAGCCTCTACTGGTACCAATTTACCGTATTAGTCCATTTTCATGCTGCTCACAAAGACATACCTGAGACTTGACAGTTACAAAAGAAAGAGGTTTAATTGGACTTACAGTTCCATGTGGCTGGGGAGGCCTCACAGTCATGACAGAATGCAAGGAGGAGCAAGTCATATCTTACATGGATGGCAGCAGGCAAAGAGATAACTTGTGCAGGGGAACTCACCTTTTTAAAACCATCGGATCTCATGAGACTTATTCACTATCAGAAGAACAGCATGGGAAAGGCTTGCCCCGGTGATTCGTTTATCTCCCACTGGGTCCCTCCCACAATACGTGGGAATTCAAGATGAGATTTGGGTGGGGACACAGTCAAACCATATCATAGTGGATTGTGATTAATGGTATAAATTATCAGCTTTAATATTTACTACCTTTTATTGACTGTTTATGGGCACTTTCTGTGACATAATATTATGAATATTGTCTAACAGAATCTCCATAATAGCTTTATGAGGGGTAAATAGTAGAATCTCTGTTTTGGAGTTGAGGGCTGAGAAAAGTTAAATAACATGCCCAAAGTAAAATATCTAGTAATTCGAGTCATTCCTTGAGAGGTAGATCTGATAACCAAAATCAATTTCTAAAAATTGTTTTAGTGATTCTTTTGGGTCTCATAATATTTTTTTCAAAGAGTGATTTTCAATCACTGGGTAGTGGAAAGCCTGAAAATACTTTTACTTATGTTTTAAGGAAAAGGAGAGGTAGGCTCTATGGGATTTGAAATACTGGGATAACTCAGGATCAGACAACTCTATTTTACAATCTTTGTGTTTTTATCTAAGGATGCATACTATGAGGGTCCTTTGAGAAGAAGAGCATGACTTTGGGGGTTTTTTTCTAACTGTAACTCTGAAATAATTTACTTGAGCCTGTTTTTCATCTCTAAATTCTGGTGACAGTGCCTACCTTATAGGAGTGTGCAGATGATAAGTATATAAAATGCCTGGCATGGTTTCTGGAGCGTGGGAGCTTGATTTCTCCTGTACCTTGCCACCTGCCTTTTTCTTCCTCCTTCCAGCTACAGGTGACTAAGGATCCAAGGAACTGAGAGGCAATTTCTTTTCTTCTCTTTTCTTTCTTCTTTTTTTTTTTTTTTTGTGTGACTTCCCTCTAGTTAAGCAATCCCAGATTTTAAGCTGCTTTTGGTAGTGTGTACAATCACGGTATCTTTTAGAATTCACATGGCATCTTGTTTATCGCTGTAATTCAAGGAGTAATTCATGTGCTTTGTTAAGTGTTGTGCACATATTCCCTTCACAGACTTTGGGGTCGAATTCCTGCTTTCGTAATCGAATGCTGAATGAAAACTGATGGTCAATAACTGTCTTTATTTATTACATCCTTCTCCTCATGTTCCGTGAAATACCAGTTTTTTTTTCTTTAAGTCACCAACATGTTTGCCAATGCATATAGATTTGGATGCTAACAGGGATTTCTTAAACACCATCTTGTAAATTCTATGATTGTCATTGTATCAACAGGATGTTGACTCAAAGACTGGGAATCCTTGAACTAATGAGTTGTTAATTAAGGTCGGTTAAAAAACCCAGGCATTTTTATATGAAGATGCTTTCTCTATGAAATTTGATTAAACAGTATAGCATTTAACTAGTAAGTGTGAAAATGATTTACTAAGAAGCGAGGAACAGGATTTAAAAGAAGCACAACCAGCTTCCAGTTATAGATGTCTGAGGAGCCTTCTCAATTATATGCTGATCTTCCCTCCCTTTTAATTATATCCCATATAATGAAGCAATAAAAAGGCTCACAATTTAAGCATTAATGATTGATTTAACCAAAGATATATAATATAAATATTAGCTTATATAACCCCAAATAATGATATAATTAATAATAATATAACTAATGATGGGGGGAGGTACTCTGGGAGCTATAAGAGAACAAAACCCTTATTTGCCATTACAGAAAATCTGTAATATCAAAAATAGATGAATCAAGCAATTGCAAGAAAGCTTATTATGTAGGAAAATAGAGGAAACTACCAGGTAAAACAGAAGAATTGAAAGTTTTTTGATTTTTGGTTTTTCTTACATTTTAGAGAGAGGGTCTTGCTCTGTCCCCCAAGCTGGAGTACAGTGGTACGGTTATGGCTCACTTGAACTCCTGGGCTCAAGTGATCCTCTTGCCTCAGATTCCCAAGTAGTTGGGGCTACAGGTGTGCACCACCACATCCACCTAAGTTTTAGATTTTTTATAGGAGTCTCACTGTGTTTCCCAGGCTGGTCTCAAATTCCCAGGCTCAAGTGACTCTCCTGCCTTGCTTGGCCTCTCAAAGCGCTAGGATTGTAAGTGTGAGCCACTATGGCTGGCCTAAGAGTGGGAAACTGTTGATGCTGGCAGTATAGGATTGGTGGGAGGAAGGGTGAACCAGCAGACTACTGTCTTTAAATGTTTGTGGTTAATGTTGACTTTTTTTGAGACAGAGTTTCACTCTTGTCGCCCAAGCTGGAGTGCAGTGGCGTGATCTCAGCTCACTGCAACCTCCGCCTCCTGGGTTCAAGCGATTCTCCTGCCTCAGCCTTCTGAGTAGCTGGGATTACAGGCATGTGGCACCATGCCTGGCTAATTTTTTGTATTTTTGGTAGAGATGGAGTTTCACCATATTTGCCAGGCTGGTCTTGAAGTCTTGACCTTAGGTGATCTGCCCACCTCGGCCTTCCAAAGTGCTGGGATTACAGATGTGAGCCAACACGCCTGGCCTATTGTTGACTTTTTTATTGTTTATATATTATTTTGACAAAAATAAAAGTTAACTATGAGAAAAGAAAAATAGAAATATAAGCAATCCAAAAACGTGAAGACAGCTCACAAAAAGGAATAATGTATTTGCAAATCATTTATCTGGCAGTGTTTTTTTATCTAGAATGTGTAATGAACTCTTAAAATGAAATAATAAAAAGAAAACTCATTAAAAAAATGTACCAAAGGCTGGGTGTGGTGGCTTATGCCTGTAATCTCAACACTTTGGGAGGCAGAGGGGATGGATCACTTGAGGTCAGGAGTTCGAGTCCAACCTGGCCAACATGGTGAATCACTGTCTCTACTAAAAATACAAAAATTAGCTGAGCATGGTGGCAGGTGCCTATAATCCCAACTACTTGGGAGGCCGAGGCACGAGAATAGCTTGAACTCGGGAGGCAGAGGTTGTAGTGAGCCAAGATTGCGCCACTGGACTCTAGCCTGGGTGACAGAGCAAGACTCCATCTCAAAAATAAATAAATAAATGTCAAGTATCTGAGTAGACATTTCTTCAAAGGAAATATACAAAGCCCCAATAAACACATGAAAAGCCATCAGGGAAATCCAAATCTCTTTAGACATATAATAACAAGTGTTGTTGAGGATGTGGAGAAATACAATACTTCATACATTGCTGCATGTGTGAAATGGTACATTTAGAAAATAGTCTGGTAGAGTTGTCAGATGACCCAGCAATTCTCCTAGGAGGTCTATCCCCGGAATAAATGAAAACATGTCTATACAAAATCTTGTAGTCAAATATTTGTAGCAGTACTATTCATAGTAGCCAAAAAGTGTAAGTCTGTTCATCAACTGATGAAAGGAGAAACAAAATGTGGCATATCCATACCATAGAGTATTCCAAGAAAAAACAAATATAACCAATCAGTTACTGCTTAAAGAAAAAGTAACTTTTCTTTCTCTTTTGAGGAAAACTTTATTCTTTTCTTACCTATCATGCATCCAATTTATTGTAGACAAAACGTGAAATGTAGGAAAGCAGAATTGTCACGGAATATATCATGTAACCATATGAGTAGGGACTGGCTCTGTCACCCAAGCTGGAGTGCAATGGTGCTCCCACCTCAGCTTCCCAAGTAGCTGGGACTATGGGCACACACCACCATGCCCAGCTAATTTTTTCATTTTTTTGTAGAAAAATGGAGTTTCGGCTGGGCGTGGTGGCTCATGCCTGTAATCCCAGCACTTTGGGAGGCCAAGGCGGGTGGATCACCTGAGGTCAGCAGTTCGAGACCAGCCTGGCTAACATGGTGAATGAAACTTCGTCTCTACTAAAAATTTGCATTAGTCAGGTGTGATGGTGCTTGCCTGTAGTTCCAGCTACTAGGGAGACTGAGGCAGGAGAATCACTAGAAACTGGGAGGCGGAGGGTTGCAGTGAGCTGAGATCACGCCACTGCACTCCAGCCTAGGTGACACAGTGAGACTCTGTCTCACAAAAAAAAAAAAAGAAGAGAAAAATGGTGTTTCACCATGTTGTCCAGGCTGGTCTCGTCCTGAACTCAAACAATTTGCCTGCCTCCACCTCCCAAAGTGCTGGGATTACAGAGGCTAGCCACCGCCCAGCCATCCATGTTTTCTTTTTTCTTTGTAAGTGCAGACCACATGCGCAGTGTTTTGTTTTTGTTTTTGTTTTTGTTTTGAGATGGCTTCTCACTCACTCTGGCCGAGGCTGGAGTACAGTGGTGCGATCCTGGCTCACTACAACCTCCGCCTCCTGGGTTCAAGCGATTCTCCTACCTCAGCTTCCTGAGTAGCTGGGATTACAGGCACATGCCACCAGGACCGGCTAATTATTGTATTTTTAGTAGAGATGGGGGTCTCACCATGTTGGCCAAGCTGGTCTCGAACTCCTGACCTCAAGTGATCCACCTGCCTCGGACTCCCAAAGTGCTGAGATTACAGGTATCAGCCACCGTACCTGGCTTATAAGTATCTTTCAGTGGGTCATTTTTACTGTTGTCGTTTTGCTTAGCACAGATTAACCCAACATTTGATGACTAACAGCCTTCTGTCAGAGTATGCTGAGATGTTGTTCCAGTGTCCCCTAATGATTTTCATGTTGTTTGTATCTGTACTACATACAGAGACTGTTGGCCTGTTGGCCACTGTTGCTTTCATCTTTGTATATGATTGTTCAACAAGGAAATGTCTGTTGGCTGAGTGTGGTGGTTCACACCTGTAATCCTAGCACTTTGGGAGGCCGTTGAGGGTGGATTGCTTGAGGTCAGGAGTTCAAGACCAGGCTGGCCAACATGGTGAAACCTCATCTCTACTAAAAATACAACAAGGCCGGGCTTGGTGGCTCATGCCTATAATCCCAGCACTTTGGGAGGCCGAGGCGGTTGGAAAACTTGAGGTCAGGAGTTCAAGACCAGCCTGGTCAACATGGTGAAACCCTGTCTCTACTAAAAATACAAAATTAGCTGGGCATGGTGGTGCATGCCTGTAATCCCAGCTACTTGGGAGGCTGAGGCAGGAGAATCACTTGAACCCAGAGGCAGAGGTTGTTGTGAGCAGAGATCGTGCCACTGCACTCCAGCCGGGGCATCAAGAGCGAAACTCCATCTCACACACACACACACACACACACACACACACACACAAAATTAGCTGGGCGTGGTGGTGCATGCCTGTAATCCCATCTACTTGGGAGCCTGAGGCAGGAGAACTGCTTGAACCTGAGAGCAGAGGTTGCAGTGAGCCAGGAGATCATGCCACTGCACTCCAACCTAGGCCACAGAGTGAGTGAGAAGCCATCTCAAAAAAAAAAAAAAAAAAAAAAAAGAATGAAACACCTGTGTGATCTGTGTGGCCTGCACTTCTTTACAGACTAAATAGAAATTTAGAAATAATAGCTCGTTGGTTGGTGATTGAGGCCCTTGCTTACATCGCTTGTTTCCTCTTGAGTTTTAGTGTTATAAATAAATAAATGGTTATTTAAATGAAACTACATTGTGAGTTCTCTACTAGAGACAGTTTGAATGAATTGTTAGGAGTAGGCGGCTTTGAGTCATGCTTCCTTACATCTGTCTTCAGATTCATATTTTGGATGCTTTCTTTCATTTTGTGTATTTTTGTGTTTCCTGCCCCATTAGCTTCATAAATAGTCATTCCATGCATCTTGTTTGTATGTATTGTTTTTAGATAACCAACTAACTGGACCTTAGTTTTTCATCTTTTGTTTTTTTTGAGATGGAGTTTCACTCTTACTGCCCCGACTGGAGTGCAGTGGTGTGATCCTGCAACCTCTGCCCCCTGGGTTCAAGTGATTCTCCTGCCTCAGCCTCCTGAGTGGCTGAGATTACAGACATGCGCCACCATGCCTGCCTAATTTTGTATTTTTTGTAGAGACGGGGTTTCACCATGTTGGTCAGGCTGGTCTCGAACTCCTGACTTCAGGTGATCTGCCCACCTCGGCCTCCCAAAGTGTTGGGATTGTAATCCCATGAGCCACCATCCCTGGCCAGTTTTTTCATATTAATAATATAAGAGTTTAGATTTTATTGGGTTTGTATTTAAATTGGGTCAAGTTTGGGTTTGGGAACCAGCATAACTGCAAGCCTGGAAATCCTTAGGAGATTCTATCTGTTCTTTGCCACTGAGAGAAGCAGTAACTATCCTGAAAATAAGGCAGAATGAGGCCAGGCGTGGTGGCTCATGCCTGTAATCCCAACACTTTGGGAGGCCGAGGTGGGCGGATCACTTGAGGTCAGGATTTCGAGACCAGCTTGACCAACATGGTGAGACCTCATCTCTACTAAAAATATGATAATTAGCCGGACATAGTGGTGGGCGCCTGTAATCCCAGCTATTCGGGAGGCTGAGGCAGGAGAATCGCTTGAACCTGGGAGGTGGGGGTTGTAGTGAGCCAAGATTGTGTTGTTGCACTTCAACCTGGGTGACAGAGCAAGACTTTATCTTAAAAAAAAAAATTGAGAGTGCTTAAGGAAATTGGGAGCTTTTGGAAGAATAGGAAGAACAGAAGTCTGCAGTCTGAAACGTGAGGGTATTTGACTAACCATACAGGGGAAAAAAACCTTTCAGAGTGATTAAATCCTGTACTCTTCATTTTATTTACACATTTATTTATTTTTATTTTTGTTTTTTGTTTCTTTTTTGTCTTTATATTACATTTATTTTAAAAATGCCCTTGTATAAGTGTCTTTTTACTGCATAAACAGAGTCATAGGATAGACATTGCTGCAAAGAAGATGTACAAATGGCCAATAAGCAGGTGAAAAGATGCTCAACATCACTTGTCTTTAGAGAAATGCAAATCAAAACTAGACTCATTCAGATGGCTGCTATCAAGAAGGAATAATAGTAATAAATAGAAAATAACAAGTATTGAGAAACATGGAGAAGTGGGAGCTCTTGTGCATTGTTGGTGGGACTATAAAATGATACAGCCACTGTGGAAAACAATATGGCAGTTCCTCAAAAACTTAAAAATAGAACTCTTATATGATCCAGCAATTCTGCTTCTAGGTTTATACCCAAAAGAATTGAGAGCAGGTTCTTGATGAGATATTTGTATACCCATGTTCATAGCAGCATTATTCACAATAGTTATAACATGGCAGCAACCATGTGTCCATCAATGGATGAATGGAGAAACAAAATATGGTATATAAAAACAAGGGCATATTATTCAGCCTTAAGAAGGAAGGAAGTACTGATATATGCTACACCATGGATGGATCATGAGGACATAATGCCAAATGAAATAAGCTAGACACAAAAAGATAAATACTATATGATTCCACTTACATGATATTCTTAGAGGAGTCAAACCTATAGAGACAGAAAGTAGATTGGTGGCTGCCAGGGGCTAGGAGGAGGGGAAAATGGGGGAGTTAGTATGTAATGGGTATAGAATTTCAGTTTTACAAGATGAAAATGGAGATAGATGGTGGTGATGGCTATACAACACTATGAATGTACTCAGTACCACTGCACTGTACACTTAGAAATGGTTCAGATGGTAAATATGTATATTTTACCACAATAAAAAAGTAGAAAAAGAAGTCATAGGAATAAATTTTTAAAAGCTATTTTCTGCATTTTTCAAGTTTTTCTGTTTTATTTCTTCATTTATACTCTCAGTTATTAAACACTGTTTGCTTCATTGTTACTTTTGTACATTGGAATGATATAATTCTTAATACAGTTGAGTAAGAGAAGAAATTTTTAATGTAACTATATCTTTTCTCAGTAATAAGAATCTGTACTATCTCACGCCTGTAATCCCAGCCCTTTGGGAGGCCGAGGCGGGCAGATCACGAGGTCAGGAGATCGAGACCATCCTGGCCAACATGGTGAAACCCTGTCTCTTTTTTTTTTTTTTGAGACGGAGTCTCGCTCTGTCGCCCAAACTGGAGTGCAGTGGCCAGATCTCAGCTCACTGCAAGCTCCGCCTTTCGGGTTCACGCCATTCTCCTGCCTCAGCCTCCCGAGTAGCTGGGACTATAGGCGCCCGCCACCTCGCCCGGCTAGTTTTTTGTATTGTTTAGTAGAGACGAGGTTTCACCGTGTTAGCCAGGATGCTCTCGATCTCCTGACCTTGTGATCCGCCCGTCTCGGCCTCCCAAAGTGCTGGGATTACAGGCTTGAGCCACCGCGCCCGGCCCTCGTGAAACCCTGTCTCTACTAAAACTACAAAAATTAGCTGGGCTTGGTGGTGCCCGCCTGTAGTCCCAGCTACTCGGGAGGCTGAGGCAGGAGAATCGCTTGAACCTGGGAGGCAGAGGTTGCAGTGAGCCGAGATCACACCACTGCACTCCAGCCTGGCGACAGAACAAGATTCCATCTCAAAAAAAAAAAAAAAGAATCTCTACTATCCCCTGTCTCTTGCCCTCTTTAGTTTTCCCTTCTGACACTGGCATTGAAACAAATGCATGCAGATCTGTATGCCTTAAGCAGTGAAAGTAATTTGTTCTTTTGCCCTGAACACCTCATGCTAATCAGAACTTAGTTTCCTCAATAGGAATGGACTTACTAGAGACAATGCAGAATACAGCAAGCAGAGCCAACATTTACTCTGATTAACCAACACTCCTTTTGCCCTGTGAATCAAGCAGTTGTGTGTTCTTTTTTTTCCTGCCTTTTTTCCCTTTCACTGCAGTGCTTTCTGCTAGGTTGTGCTATGTCTCAGTTGAATTAGTACTGGAATTTGTGTAGTTGTGTGTGTTAGATAAACATCTCTCTTTTTCTATATCTGATAGGCAAAATGATGTCTTTATAGTCTTGTGGGCAGTATTTTACAAATGGCCTTCTGGCTGTGTATCACTGCGGCTCCATGCCAAAACTCCTTTGGCTTCCTTTTCTTAAACTCTCTGTCCTCATGGTATTATTCAATTTCTCTATACATTGATCAACAGGAAGTTCGGTACCTATGCATTTCTCTTTTCATTATTATCATAGCATGTAACTTTTTTTCTTTGCGTTAGTCTCATTCTGTCACCCAGACTGTAGTGCAGTGGTACAGTCCTGTTCATTGCAGCCTAGAACTCCTGGGCTCAAGTGATCCTTCCACCTCAGCCATCCTGATAGCTAGGACTATAGGCACAGAACACCATGCCAGGCTAATTAAAAAAAATTTTTTATAGAGTCTTGTGATAGTGTATTAGTCCGTTTTCACACGGCTAATAAAGACATACCTGAGACTGGGTGATATAAAGGAAAAGGGGTTTAATGAACTCACACCTCCATGGAGCTAGGAGGCCTCACATCATGGTGGAAGGTGAAAAGCACATCTTATATGGCAGCAGACAAAAGAGAAAATGAGAACCAAGCGAAAGGGTTTCCTCTTATAAAACCATCAGATCTTATGAGACTTGTTCACTACCATGAGAACAGAATGGGGGAAAATGCCCCCATGATTCAATTATCTCCCACTGGGTCCCTCCCACAACACATGGGAATTATGGGAGCTACAATTCAACATGCAATTTGGGTGGGGACACAGCCAAACCATATCAGATATTGCCCAGGCTAGTCTTGAACTCTTGGCCGCAAGCAATCCTCCTACCTTGGGATTACAGGCATGAGATTACAGGTGTGAGCCACTATGCCTGGCCTAGTGATTTAACTTCAGTAACATGTTGGAATAAGACAAAAAGATTGTTTCAGCCGGGTGTGGTGGTTCACGCTTGTAATCCTAGCACTTTGGGAGGTTGAGGTAGGTGGATCACTTGAGGTCAGGAGTGCTAGACCAGCCTGGCCAACATGGTAAAACCCTGTCTCTACTAAAAATACAAAAACTAGTTGGGTTTGGTGGCAGGTGCCTGTAATGCCAGCTACTTGGAGGCTGAGGCAGGAAAATTGCTTGAATCTGGGAAGTGGAGGTTGCTGTGAGCCGAGATTGCACCACTGCACTCAAGCCTGGGCAACAGGGCGAGACTATGTCTCAAAAAAAAAAAAAGATTGTTTTTAGAAAATAATTTGTGTATAATTCATGATAATTTTATGCTATCCTTGATACATGAAGATGCTTCACACTGTGGTAAGGACCAGCTTTTAGAGCTCTGTCATTTGTTCCCATTATAGGAATGCCATCTGTACCAAGTGGTAGCTATTCTGTTTATACTGAATATGGCAAAACCATCATCATCACCCCTCACATACACGCACATATTCAACACTTTTTGTACTTGGTATTTTTCAATTTGTGCTGTTTTGGAGTGTATTTGCAACAATTTTGCAACTAACAATTTCATGGGATAGTGTAATTTATAGCACAGTTTCATATCTGTTAGTTCATTTTATTGTCCAACAACCTTAAGAGCTAGGTATTATTAATATTCCATTTATCACATACTGAGACAACATGTGATAATATTTTATGCTCGCTCTTAATTATACAGCCATTCCATCTCTTTGTATGTTTTTTAAAAATATGAGCTCATGGCCAGGCACGGTGGCTCATGCCTGTAATCTCAGCACTTTGGGAGACCGAGGTGGGTGGATCACCTGAGGTCGGGAGTTTGAGACCAGCCTGGCCAACATGGTGAAACCCTGTCTCTACTAAAAGTACAAAAATCAGCCAGATGTGGTGGCGGGCGCCTGTAATCCCAGCTACTTAGGAGGCTAAGGCAGGAGAATTGCTTGAACACGGGAGGCAGAGGTTGCAGTGAGCTGAGATCACACCACTGCACTCCAGCCTGGGTGACAAGAGCGAGACTCCGTCTCAAAAAAAAAGAAAAATAAAAAATTCTGAGCTCATAACGAAATGATCCCTTTCTTAGCATTTGATTTCCATAAATGCTCTCCTATCTTTGTCAGAATAAATTTTTTTGTTTTTTAATTTTTTTTTCTTGAGATGGAGTCTTGCTCTGTCTCCCAGGCTGGAGTACAGTGGCTTGATCTTGGCTCACTGCAACCTCTGCCTCTTGGTTAAAGTGATTCTCCTGCCTCAGCCTCCCGAGTAACTGGCATTACAGGTGCATGCCACCATGCCCGACTAATTTTTTGTATTTTTAGTAGAGACGGGAGTTTCACCATGTTGACTGTGTTGGTCTTGAACTCCTGACCTCAAGTTTTCCAACCGCCTTGGCCTCCCAAACTGTTGGGATTATAGGCGTGAGCCATCGCGCCCGGTCAAATTATTTGTTATATTTTTATTTTCTTTCCTATGTACTTCCTTTCTTTTCTTCCTTTCCTATGTACTGCCTGTTTCCCTTTTCAGTCTGATCACAGGGTTTTTCCTTACGTTTTTAAAACCTCACTAAGTGCGGAATAATAACGATGGTGATCTTATGTAGTGTTTTCAAACTTATTTTACAGCTGAAATCTTATTTTTATCTTCACAACAGGTATCTGAGGTAAGCAAGCCATGTGTAAATTTATTTTTAATTTTTTTATAAAAAAATTTTAGAAAATAATAGAGATGGGGTTTTGCCATGTTATTCATGCTGGTCTTGAACTACTTGCTTCAAGCAGGCTGTCAGTCTTGGCCTCCCAAAGTGCTGGGATTAGAGGCATAAGCCACCACGCCCAGCCTCTTTGTGTTTTTTTGTTGTCGTTTTTGTTGTTTATCATACAGGATCTCACTCTGTCATTCAGGTTGGAGTGTGGTGGCTCAGTCAGTTCACTGTAACCTCAAACTCCTGGGCTCAAGGGATCCTCTTGCCTCAGCTTCCCGAGTAGCTGGGTGCATGCTGTCATGCCTGGCTAATTTTTTGATTGTTGTAGAGATGGGGTCTTGCTTTGTTGCCCAGGTTTGTCTTGAACACCTAGTGTCAAGCGATCCTCCTGCCTTGGCCTCCCAAAGTGCTGGGATTACAGGTGTGAGCCACCACGCCTGGCTTGTAAATTTCTTGTTTTGCTGGATTAAAAACTTGCAATCAAAGTGTTAACTACAGTTATTTTTGGTTAAAATCACATAGCTAGTAAGTGTTAGCAACAGAAATACTCGGGCTTTTGTCCTAGATCAGGGCCCTTTCCACTGCTGTGATGACTCCACTTTATGCATACTGGTATAATGTAATGCAGACTTAACATTATTTTCTTTCAAGATTTCTTTCAGACTTTCATATTACCAACCACTTACTCAGAATTCAATCCAGAGATTGTTGCTTTGTCACAAACTTCCTATAAAAAGTAATTGTCAACAAGCCAGGTCAATAATTTGCCAAATTTTCTTTACTCAGCAAAATATGTCTTTGAGCAGTTGTCCCTGCTCGTTGTTTTGCTTGTTTGCCCATTTTGTAATCTGTGTAAGGACTCTATCGATGTATTATGTATCTATGTATTAGTTTCCCAGGCCTGCTGTAACAAATGAAAGGGTATTGAACTTCATTAGTTGTCAGAGAAATGCAAATTAAGACCAAAATGAGAAATGACAAGCTGGGTGGCTTAAAACAAAAGAAATTTATGCTTTCATAGTTCAGGAGGCCAGAATCCAAAATTAAGTGGTTGCAGAATTGGTTCCTTCTTAGCAACTCAGAAGGGAAATCTGTTCCAGGCCTCTCTCCCGGCTTCTGACAGTTGCCAGCAATCCTTGGCGTTCCTTGGCTTGCAGCTGCGTGATTTTGATCTCTGCCTCCTCCTTCACGTGGCTGCCTTCCCTCTTGTCTGTCTTTACATGGCACTCTCCCTTCCCTGTGTGTCTGTCTCTGTGTCTCCTCTGCTCTTTAAGGACAACAGTCACATTGTATTCAGGGCCCACTCTACTCCAGCATGATGTCATCTTAACTTAGGCCTTAATTACATCTGCAAAACCCTTGTTTCCAAAGAAGGTCCCGACCTATTCACAGGTACCAGAAGTTAGGACTTCAACATATCTTTTGAGGGGGCACAACTCAACCCATTAAAATATATGTTCTTTTTCCTTTGTCTCTACTTCTACTCTTGTGATATGTTTACCCATGTGCTTCCCACAAGTGTCTGTTGAATTGATCTTGTTTATAGATTTCCAATCTCCTCACGTAATTTATATATACAGTCGTGTTGCTTAACAACAGGGATATGTTCTGAGAAATGTGTCGTGAGGCGATTTTGTTGTGCAAATATCATAGAGTGTACTTACACAGACTAGATGGTATAGCCTTCCTACATACCTTGGCTTCATGGTACAGCCTGTTGCTCCTGGGCTGCAAACCTGTACAGCATGGTACTGTACTGAATACTGTTAGCAATTATACAATGTTAAGTACTTGTATATCCAAACATATCTAAACATAGAAATGGTACAGTAAAAACACAACGTAAGAGATTAAAAAATGGTTCCAAGCACAGCTGCGTCTTAAAAAATAAAACAAAATAAAATAAAGTAAAATAAAATAAAATAAAATAAAAAATGGTACAGCTATCAGGGCACTTACCATGAATGGAGCCTGCAGGACTGGAAGTTGCTCTGGGTGAGTCAGTGAGCAAGTGGTGAGTGAATGTGAAGGCCTAGGACCGACCATACGCTTCTGTAGATTTTATAATCACTGTACACTTAGGCTACACTAAATTTATTTAAAATTTTTTTCTTTGTTCTTGGGAGTATAGAAATATACTTAACCTTTATATGTGTTGACCTTTTATCCAGAAACTTTGCTAAACTCGCTGGTTAGTTCTGATAATTACATGTAGATTCTTTTGAAATTTCTATGGAAATGTTCATGTTATGTACAAATAATAACAGCTTATATCTTTTTTGTTTTCTTTTTTTCTTTATTCAATACAGTATCAGAGGTTCTGGTGATAGCAGTCATTCACAATCTCAAGGGGAAAGATATCAACATTTCACTGAAAAGTATGATTTTTGCTATAGTTTTAAAATACATACCCTTTATGAAATTAATGAAGCTCCCTTTCTGTTCCTAGTTTGCTGAGTTGGTTTTTTTTTTCTTAATTGTGAGCCAATGTTAAATTTTACCAAATGTGAGTTGTGCATCTGTTGAGCAATTGTAGTATGATTTTTCTCCTTTATTCTACTTGTGTGGTAAATTACAGTGATTGATTTTCAAATATCAAACCAACTTTACATTCCTAAAATAAGTCCAATTTTGTCATGTCCTTTTTATATATTGCTGAATTGGACTTGGTAACATTTGGCTTAGTATATTTGCATCTATACTCATTAGTGACAATGGCCTGTAATTTTGCTTTCTTATAATATCCCTGTTAGGGTTTGGTATCAAAATTATGTTGGCCTCATAAAATGAGCTGAGGAATGTTCCTTCTATATTCTGTAAGAGTTTATGTAAGATTGCCTCTTTTTTTTTTGGTCTTCTTTAGTTGTTTTTTATAAATTTACCAATGAAACCACCTGGGTGTGGAGTTTTCATTGTGGTTAGGCTTTCAATTAGGCTGTCAATTTTTCAGTAGATCTAGAACTCTTCAAAATTTCTTTCTGTATCAGGTTTAGCAAAAAATGTTTTTCTTAATGTTTGTCTGTTTTACTTAAATGTTCACATTGATGGCATTAAGTTATTTATAATATTCCTGTTGTGATCTTTTTGTTTTCAGCAGTGATACTCCTTTTTTTCATTTTTGGTATTAATCTCTGTTGTTTTTTTTTCCCCCGTGGGTCATTCTTGCCAGGGTTTTATTAGTCTTTTTAAAGAACTAACTTTATTTTGTTGACTTTGTTGTGTTTCTTATTTAATTAATTTCATCTACGTAAATTTATTGCCATCTATTTTCTTTGGGTTTAATTGGCTGCTCCTATTGGCTGTTCATTTCCTAACCTCTTTTTAAATATATATGTTTAAAGGCCAGCCATTTCTCTCTCAGCATAGAATTATCTGTATCCATAAACTTTAATTTTCATTGTGAATCAGTTCAGAATATTTTCTACTTTTCATTATGATTTTTTGACCCATTAATTATTTACATGGATTATTTCTTAATTTCCAAACATGGGATTTTTTTATTTTTATTTTTATTTTTATTTTTTGAGATAGGGTTCCACTCTGTCACCCAGGCTAGTGTGCAGTGGCACGATCTTGGCTCACTGCAACCTCCACCTCCTGGGTTCAAGTGATTTTCCTGCCTCAGCCTCCCAAGTAGCTGGGATTACAGGCACCCATCAACACGCCCAGCTCATTTTTGTATTTTTAGTAGAGATGGGATTTCACCATGTTGGCCAGTCTGGTCTCGAACTCCTGACCCCAGGTGATCCACCCACCTCAGCCTCCCAAAGTGCTGAGATTACAGGCATGAGCAACTGCGCTAGGCTTAGAATTTTTTTAGTAATGTTTTGGCTATTGATTTCTCACTTACTTGCAGTGTGATCAGAAGGCATACTGTAATTTTAATTCTTTGTGACATGTAGGGACTTGGTTTATATCTAGCGTAGAATTAGTATTTATTTACTTATTTGAGATGGAGTATTTATGAGAATTAGTATTAACTAATTTATTTATTTATTTATTTGAACCACAGCAGCCGTCTAGAATTGATCTTTATGATTGCTCCATGGGTATATTAATAAAAAAGACATAAACTACAGTTTGTAGCTGTATGGTTCTCTGCATTTCAGTTAGGTCAACTTTATTAATGAGGATTTTAAAAATCCTACTATCGTTAGTCTTTTTTTATTATTCTTTTTTACTGAGGGATATGTTCTAAAATTTCCCATTATGATTGTGGATTTGTCTGTTTCTTCGTTTAGTTTTATCCATTTTTCTTTATATATTTTGAGGCTATGTTATTAGGTGCATATGATATTTAGAAATATATTGAATTGGCTGGGCATGGTGGCTCATACCTGTAATCCCAGCACGTTGGGAAGCCGAGGCAGGGGGATCACCTGAGGTCGGGAGTTCAAGACCAGCCTAGCCAATATGGTGAAACCCCGTCTCTACTAAAAATACAAAAATTAGCCAGGCGTTGTGGTGCATGTCTGTAATCCCAGCTACTTGGGAGGCTGAGGCAGGAGAATCACTTGAACCTGGGAGGTGGAGGTTGCAGTGAGCCAAGATCCTGCCATTGTACTTCAGCCTGGGTGGTAACAGTGCAACTCTGTCTCAAAAAAAAAAAAAAAAAAAAAAAGATAAAAGGGGATATATTGAATTGAACACTTTGTCACTAGGAAATACTTTTCATCTATATTGATTTTTTTTTGGGGGGGCACTTAAAGTCAGTGTTGCCTGATAATAACGTAGCTACGCTTCTTCCCTTTTGGTTGATGTTTCAAGGTATGTATTTTCCATACTTTGACTTTCAACCTTTTTCAATCTTTTACTCATGTATTTTTTTTTCTTAAATCCAATCTGATAGACTTCATCATTAAATTTTATTACTTAGTCCATTAAAATATATTGTAGCTACTGACATTAATTGTGTTTTAATTTTACTGTTATACTCTTTGCCTTCCATTTGTCCTGTCTTTTCTATAGTCATTCATTTTTTTTTTTCTTTTTTTTTTTGAGATTGATTCTCACTGTGTCACCCAGGCTGAAGTGCAGTAGTGCGATCTTGGCTCACTGCAACCTTCACCTCCTGAGTAGCTGGGATTACAGGTGCGTGCCACCATGCCTATCTGATTTTTGTATTTTTAGTAGAGATGGGGTTTTGCCATGTTGGCCAGGCTGGTCTCAAACTTCTGATCTCAAGTGATCCGCCCACCTCAGCCTCCCAAAGTGCTGGGATTACAGGTGTGAGTGAGCTACCGCGCCAGGCCTAATCTTGCTTTTTTTTGGGAGGGGGAGGTTATAATTAAAACTATTCTATTGTTTGACTTCAGTAGTACTTATACAGCATTTTACTTTTTTTTCTTTTTGAGATGGAGTCTTGCTGTGACGCCAGGCTGGAGCACAGTGGTGCAATCTTGGCTCACTGCAACCTCCTACACCCTGGTTCAAATGATTCTCTTGCCTCAGCCTCCTGATCCTCTTTACAGGCACGCGCCACCATGCCCAGCTAATTTTTGTGTTTTTAGTAGAGACATAGTTTCACCATGTTGGCCAGGATGGTCTTGATCTCCTGACTTCATGATCCACCTGCCTCGGCCTCCCAAAGTGTTGGGATTATAGGCGTGAGCCACCGCACCCAGCCTTAAATTTAGGTTTTATATCACTTTGTCCAAAACTATTACCATAATCCATTTCAATTCATAAGACTGAAATAAGTGCTTAAGGTATTTGAAGTTCTGTTGGAGGTTTAGTTGAAGAGCAAGAATGAATGTAACATGGGTTTAGCACTTAAGGACTTTTTTTTTTTTTTTTTTGAGACAGTCTCGCTCTGTTGCCCAGGCTGGGGCACAGTGGCACAATCTTGGCTTGCTGCAAGCTCCACCTCCTGGGTTCATGCCATTTTCCTGCCTCAGCCTCCCAAATAGCTGGGACTACAGGCGCCCACCACCACGCTGGGCTAATTTGTTGATTTTTAGTAGAGACGGGGTTTCACCGTGTTAGCCAGGATGGTCTCGATCTGCTGACCTTGTGATCTGCCCGCCTCAGCTTCCCAAAGTGCTGGGATTACAGGCGTGAGCCACCACACCTGGCCAAGGACTTTATAATCTGGTATGACATGAGGCACAGGTTTCTGTAATATTAGAGTAGAATGTGATAAGTAGCAGCTACAAGAAGGATGGTATATTTATAAAATACTTGAATAGAAACACTGAGAAAATCATGAAACACAAACTATTTGTCTTATGCAACCTAGCTGTATTAGTCCATTTTAATGCTACTCATAAAGACATACCTGAGACTGGGAAGAAAAAGAGGTTTAATTGGACTTACAGTTCCACATGGCTGGGGAGGCCTCAGAATCATGACTGGAGGCAAAAGGTACTTCTTACATGGCAGTGGCAAGAGAAAATGAGGAGGAAGCAAAAAGGAAACCCCTGAGAAAACCATCAGATCTCATGAGACTTACTCACTATCATGAGAATAACATGGGAAAGATGGCCTGATTCAGTTACCTCCCCTTGGGTCCCTCCCATAACACGTGGGAATTCTGGGAGATACAATTCAAGTTGAGATTTGGGTGGGCCAATCCATATCACTAGCATACTGAAAGATGTAAAAATATATATGATGATCTTTTTGGTTATGTATTCAGAATACCTGGCTGTTTGCAAGACAGTTGGAACTACTTTGAAGCCACTCTGAAGATGTCTGCTGAGAATTATCTCAACAAACAATGCTGTTGCTAGGATTACATATTAATGCCATCTTTATGTTGCCATATATCTTTATCAGTTTTCTTTCACTCTCTGCCACGGCTTTTTTTTTCATACTAAGCCTTCTAAGCCTGGCATATTTTACACTTATACTTCACATTTACAGCACATCTCAATTCAGAGTAGCCATGTTTCAGGTGCTAAATAGTGACAAATGGCTAATGACTACACTTTTGGACAATGTGTGTCTAGATGGTGAGATAGACTTTTCAGAAAACAAATAATTGGTATATTTGTTTAACTTTTTTGTGAAGTAACCGAAGAAGCCCCTACTGACTTGATCATAAGTAGGTGCCAGGGAGATATTTAGATTTTCAAGAAAAGTTTTACTGAAAAGTCATTTGAATGGTGTCTTCAACTATGAATATAAATTTGGTAGGTGAACAAAATAGGCCAGGGGAATAGCATGTACATCATGATGCTGTATAAGAGTAGGATTTGTTCAGAGGCTTTCAAGTGTTTTATTGTTGTCAGAGAATAGGTATGTGTGTGCTAATGGAAGGTGAGACTGGAAAGATAGATTTTGAAGAATGTCCCAGATGCTAGTGATTCTTCACCAGTTCTTGTGTTATGAGTAATTTACCAGTAATGACAGTTAACCTCAGGATAAATTTTCTGAAGTGTAATTGATAGATCTAATAGAATGACCGTTTAATGTCCCCTCATACATTCAGGGAAACTCACGGGTTTGAACTAATTTACACTGCCTCTAGCAACTGTGCTGGTTTCAGTGCATGTTCAACTGCTGTAGTTAGTATAGTTTTAATGTGCTTATTTTGCTGCGTTAGGTTTGTATTTTGTTACTGTATTTTACTGTTTGTATTTTGTTCACCAATTTATTGTTGGTGGTTGAACATCTTTCTTAATAACACTGAAATTTTACTCCTGTCTAGTCCTTAGACCCCATTCAGGCCTTACCAGTTGTCTCAATAGAAGGATCCAGGGAGAATCAGACATTATACCTCAGTTTTCCCTTTTCTCTGAAGGAAAGGCCTTGACATTTTTGAAGATTACAGGTTGGTTATTCTGTAGAATGTCCCCCAACTTGGTTTTCTCTATTTCCTCATGATTAGACTCAGGCTACAGATCTTTGACAGGAACTACACTTCTCATTGCATGGGACTTTGATTTGTCTGATTACTAATGATGTTACTTTGATCATTTGATCAAGGCAGTGTCTGCCAGGTTTTACTGCTGTTAAGTTACTTTTCCCTTGGAAGTAATGTGTAGTTTATGGGGGAAGTATTCAGAAACTATCCCATTTACTACCACACTTTCCATTTATTCACTCATTTATTTATATCTGTATTGATTCATGATTTCTTATTTTGTTCAATGGGTTTTAATCCATTGCTATTATTATTGGTATTGATGCTGAAATTACCCCATTTGGCCAGTGGGATCTCCTTCAATCTTGATCCTATGTCTTTTGGACATGTCTTTGGCATTCCTTGAGCACTTTCTTGCTTACTGCCACAAGATATTCCAGATTCATCCTGTACTTTTTCTACCCCTGTGCTGTAATTAGTGAATTACAATTCTCCAAAGATGTCTGGTTCCTTTTATTGGAGAATGGTATTAGAGGTCAAGAGCTAGGTGCTAGAAACGTTCATACTACTGGGGAGGGAAGATGGTCACTGCTCCAAGGCCCTCTCAGTAGATAGAATTGAAGAGCTAGGGAGTATGCATCTGCGTGTGCTTATGTAGGCACACACACCATGCATGTATGTCCATGTCTTCGGAAATCTATTAGTTCACTCATACTTACAGTTTATTATTTTTGAAACGGAGTCTCGCTCTGTCGCCCAGGCTGGAGTACAGTGGCATGATCTCGGCTCACCTCAACCTCCACCTCCTGGGTTCAGTTGATTCTCCTGCCTCAGCTGCCCAAGTGGCTGGGGACCACAGGCGCACCCCACCATGCTGGTCTAATTTTTGTATTTTTTGGTGGAGATGGGTTTCACTGTGTTGCCCAGGCTGGTCTCAAACTCCTGACCTCAGATGATCCGCCCACCTTGGCCTTCCAGAGTGCTGAGATTACAGATGTGAGCCACCGCACCCAGTTTCAATCCACAGAGTTCATTCTAACTTTTTCCATTTCCATATTTGCCATCTCCCTTCTCTGCCAAGTGAGAACTCTGGGTCCCATTGTCTTTAATAAATCTTTAAAAAAAAAAAGAATTTTTTTTTTTTTTTAAGAGATGTGGCTCACTCTGTCACTCAGGCTGAAGTGCAGTGGAGGAATCACAGCTCACTGCACCCTTGAACTCCTGGCCTCAGTCGATTCTCCTGCCTCAGCCTCGTGAGTAGATGGGACTATGGGCATCTGCCACCACATCTGGCTGATTTTAAAATTTTTTGTAGAGACAGGATCTCACTATGTTGCCCAGGCAGATCTCAAACTCCTAGCCTCAAGTGATCCTCCTGCTTCTGCCTCCCAAAGTGCTGGAGTTACAGGCATGAGCCACTGTGCCTGGCCCTTAATAGATCTTATTGATCCATCCCTCTCTATATAGCAAATCTCCCGTTGCTGCTTTGAACCCTTCTACATGGAGGTCCTGTCACTGTGCTCAGGCTCCTACTTTCCCTGCCAGTCCTCTGCCCTCATGGGTGCCCTCCTCACCACCCTCAGCCTTCAACATCCTGTGCAAGCTGGCCCTGCCTGCGAATGGCCTTCTCACATAGTTTCTATTCTGACAGCCATGCAGGTACCCTGGGATGTGGATACCTACGTGGTGGATATAAGAGTGAATTTTTCAGGAAGGGAAGAGAACTCTGATTTCCTAAGTTTTACTCTAATGGTTCTAGCTGTCGGATTATTTTGACATTCTTTGAGTCCTTTCAATTTAGGTGTTATATTTTCTCTAATTCTGGGAAATTTAGTCATTATTTCTGCAAATATTTCTTCACTCTCATTTGTGTTTTTCTCTCCTCCTGTGTAAGCTACTGTGTGGCAGTTGATTTCCCTCATTTCCCTATTTGGTCTCTTGCTTTTTCTTTTATGTATTTTATCTCTTTCTACTGTCTTTTGGCAGAGTACCCCAAATCTGATATTTTAGCTTATTAATTTGTTCAACTGTATCCTTTCTGTTCTTCAGTCGATCTATTAAATTTCGTTATTTCACCAATTGTATCACATTATTTCAGTGACTATATTTTGTCTGCCTATTTTTACACCCTACACTAGGACCAAATTTTCCTGTATTGTTCCAGGGATTTCTGTCTGTGTGTAAACACAAATCAGTTTTTTTGTTTGTTTGTTTTGTTTTGTTTTGAGACAGAGTCTCGCTCTGTCACCCAGGCTGGAGTGCAGTGGCGTGATCTCTGCTCACTGCAAACTCTGCTTCCTGAGTTCACGCCATCCTCCTAGCTCAGCCTCCCAAGTAGCTGGGACTACAGGCACCCGCCACCACACCTGACTAATTTTTTGTATTTTTAGTAGAAACGGGGTTTCACCATGTTAGCCAGGATGGTCTCGATCTCCTGACCTCGTGATCCGCCTGCCTCGGCCTCCCAGAGTGCTGGGATTACAGGCATGAGCCACTGCGCCTGGCCACAAATCAGTTTTTAAAGTTTAGTTTAGGTTTGTATTGTACATACTGTCTGACAACTTACTGTTGTTTTTTTCTTTTTACATGGCAGGTTTATGAAATTGATTACAACTGGAGATAGTTTCAATTCAGTATAGTTTTAATACACCTCTGTGTGTGTACGTGTGTGTGTATTACGTGTGTGTGTGATTTTATATCCCTTTTTTTTTTTTTTTTTTTTTGAGACGGGGTCTCGCTCTGTCACCCAGGCTGGAGTGCAGTGGCCGGATCTCAGCTCACTGCAAGCTCCGCCTCCCGGGTTCACGCCATTCTCCTGCCTCAGCCTCCCGAGTAGCTGGGACTACAGGCGCCCGCCACCTCGCCCGGCTAGTTTTTTGTATTTTTTTAGTAGAGACGGGGTTTCACCGGGTTCGCCAGGATGGTCTCGATCTCCTGACCTGGTGATCCGCCCGTCTCGGCCTCCCAAAGTGGTGGGATTACAGGCTTGAGCCACCGCGCCCGGCCTTATATCCCTTTTATACTGAAGTGTGCTCATACCATTGCCTCACCTTCTTAAACACAGTTGTGAGTTAGTGATTGGGTAGAGTGCGGTGGTTAGTATTCCTAACCATTTTCGTCTTTGAGGCCTTTAGGTTGTTTTCAATTTTTAAATGTTATGATACTGAAACAAATACATGGATAAGGTGTTTTCCATTTGTGGGATCATTTTCCAGAAGGATTTATAGAATGGATCAAATTAACAAATAAATAAATAAATAAATAAATATTTTTAGATTGTTAACCATGTAGAGGAATGCCTAGAACATAACAGGCATTTAAATAATATTTATTAGATGAAAGGATATTATAAAAATTGCTTTCTAATATGGTTCCAATTTTCATCCATACCAATGACAGGAGATGATCTATTGTCTTTCCTTTTTTTTTTTTTTTGTTTTTTTTTGAGACGGCGTCTCACTCTGTCACCCAGGCTGGAGTGCAATGGCACGTCTCGGCTCACTGCAGCCTCCACCTCCCGGGATCAAGCAATTCTGCTGCCTCAGCTGCCTGAGTAGCTGGGACTACAGGCGCCCACCGCCACGCCCGGCTAATTTTTGTATTTTTAGTAGAGACAGGCTTGCTCCATGTTGGCCGGGCTGGTCTCGAACTCCTGACCTCAGGTGATCTGCCCACCTCCTCCTCCCAAAGTTCTGGGATTACAGGTGTAAACCACCGCGCCCGACTGAGATGATCTGTTTTCTTACAGTATCTTACACTTAAATTATATTTTTATAATTTGATTGTAATCAGAAGAATTCTGTATCTGTCTTGGATAAAAAATACTATCAGATGATATAACTAAGGTTTTTTTCTATTTTTATTTTTACCTACTGGATGAATGAACATATGTTTTCTTACAGGACTGAATTTGCTCTTAAAGAAATCATGTCCTCTGGAGGTGCTGAAGATGATATCCCACAGGGAGAGAGGAAAACAGTTACAGATTTTTGTTATCTTCTGGATAAATCTAAGCAACTGTTCAATGGGTTAAGGTGAGTGGACTCTTGGTGCTTTGAACTTTTCTTTAGTTCTGCATTTTTTTTTTCTGGCTGATGTGTGGTAAGTTTCTGAAAATTATAGGTAGAATGTCATATACATTTCTGTATTAGAGTAATCATGGTTTTTTTCTTTGACATCATTTTTTAAATTCTTAGATTAAAAAAACAGTAGGAAAAGAGGATAACTTACACTGTTTTAGTCAAGTTTGAAAGAGCTATTTTGTGAGATGGTTTTGTATGCATTACTCACACCAAATCTGATTTTCATCTGGTTTTGCACGTTAGGGTGTTGAGGTCTGAGGAGCCTAGAAATGCATATGCAATTGAATGTGAAGCCTCCTATTGCATTTTTGTAATTTGTTTACTTGCTTGTTTCTTTTATTCTTTCTTTCTGTGCTTTCTGGGATGAAATGTCTGTGCCTAAAGTAATGATGGTCTACCAGATCGGGGTGGTGATGGCGGGGGGTGGGTAGAAAAAGTAATGATGGGGTGTTATAAACCATGCTATTTATGATTTAACCTATATTTCAGTTCTTGAGAGTTTTAGGATATTCAGACCTAAAGCTTCATTAGCTTAGTACCAGTTAGAAGAAAATTCATACAATAGGTAAAATTCTAGGGATAAACAGGTTTTATTTTTGAAAATTTATGTAGAAAGGAATGATTGTAAAGATACCAAGTTATTTTAATTTATGGTTTATGGATAAAAATGCAATCTTTTAATCTTACATTTTATAATTGTATTATGCATCACCAGGTTTGGACATATACTGGCAAGGTTTATTTTTAAACCAGATAATTTATCTTTTTTTAAAAAATGTGAATTTTTCAAATACCCTTCTGTCTAAAGCTGCCCTTTAAATCATTCTCTTTTTCCTATATTCATTTGATTTGCTTCTTGACAGTTACCACTCTTAAAATTATTTACTTGCTTATTATGTCTGTCCTGCATTAAAATGAAATGTCCCTAAGAGCAGGCCCCTGTTTGTTACTGTTTCGCTAGTTTTTAAGCCCATGTCTTGCACATTGTAAATGCTTTGTGAATATTTGTTAAACGGAGGATTCCAAAGACAGTATTCTTAACTCCTGCACTCTGCTGCTTCCTATTTTGTGCTGCAGAGGAGATGTTTGAGATCATGTTTTTCTTTGGCTTTATAAATTAATTGTGTCTTTTTAAATAACATTTTCTTTCACTATTTTAATTCAGAAGTTTTCCTTGGTATGCCTGGGGTTTAAATCTTTTGTTTTCCTGTAATACATTGTTTTAAACCTCTTAAATTTCCTTACTTAGACTTTTTTTTTTCTTTGCTTTCTAGGTATATTTTTTTTCTTCAACATTATTTGTCACCCAGTATGTACCACATTCTGTATTGGGTACGAAAATTCAGAGATAAAGCTAACAGTCCCTGCCCTCAATTACTCTATGATGCAATTATAAAAAAAACAAAACCCAAAGCAAACGTCTGCTCACAGCTAGCCTCAGCTTTAGCACATCTAGTGAGCCTGTTTCCCACGTATCTGTGTGCCTGTTGAAATTAAGTAAGTAAAAAGTTAAAAGAGGCCAGGCGCGGCGGCTCATGCCCATAATCCCAGCACTTAGGGAGGCTGAGGTGGGAGGATCACTCGAGCCCAGGAGTTTGAGATCAGCCTGGGCAACATGGTGAAACCTCATCTCTACAATAACATGAAAAAATTAGCTGGATGTGGTGGCGAGTGCCTAAAGTCACAGCTGCTCAGGAGTCTGAGGCGAGAGGATTGCTTGAGCCCAGGAGATCGAGGCTTCAGTGAGGTGTTATCACACCGCTGCACTCCAGCCTGGGTGACAGAGCAAGACCCTTAACCAAAAAATAAAAATAAAATCTTAAAGGGATTGTAGATTTAAAGGTAGGAAGACATTTAAAAGCTTGCATTTAAATCCCTTGTGTAACTTCTGGCACATGGGCTCTCAAACTTAAAACACTGACATAGTTATAATAGCTCGGACCCCTTTTTTTTGAGACAGTTTTATGGAGCTGTATTGACACACAATAAAATGTGCCCATTCAGCGTTTATAGTTGAAAAGTTTGGTATGTTTGCAGAGTTTTGCAGCTATTACTACAATTTAATTTTAGATCATTTTAATCACCCCCGAAAGAAATCCGGTTCCTATTAGCAGTGATTCTGCATTCTTCCAGACCTTAACCCCTGACAACCACTAATCTACTGTTTGTCTCTATGGATTTACCTATTTTTGATATTTTATATATTAAATAACTGGAATCATACAATATGTGGTCTTCTATCATGCACTTATTTTGTTAACATAATGTTTTTGAGGTTCATCTGTATTGTAGCACATATCACTACTTTTATTACTGATTAATATTCCATTGTAAGGATTTATCACAATTTGTCCAGTCATCAGTTGGTGACATTTGAGTTTTTTGGCTATCAAGAATAATAGTCCTGTGAACATTTGTATACAAGTTTTTATGTGAGCATTTCTTTTTTTTTTTGAGACGGCGTGTTGATCTTGTCATCCAGGCTGGAGTGCAATGACACAATTTCGACTCACTGCAACCTCCGCCTCCTGGGTTCAAGCGGTTCTCCTGCCTCAGCGTCCCGAGTAGCTGAAATTACAGATGCCTGCCCTGCCCAACTAATTTTTGTATTTTTGGTATAGACCGATTGGCCAGGCTGGTCTCAAACTCCTGACTTCGGGTGATCCACCTGCCCTGGCCTCCCAAAGTGCTGCGATTACAATTCTCTTGGCCGTGTACCAAGGGGTAGAATTCCTGGGTCTTATGGTAATTCTGTGTTTAACCTTTTGAGGACCTACCAAACTGTTTTCCAAAGTGGCCTCATCACAAGTAATGTATTCCAGTTTCTCCTCCTTCTCACCCATACTTATTATTTTCTATCTTTTTGATTATAGACATCCTAGTGGATGTAAATGGTATCTCTTGGTGGTTTTGATTTGAATTTCCCTAATGTTGGGCATCTTTTTATGCACTTGTTAGCTATTTCTGTTTCTTCTTTGGGAAAACATCTGTTCTAATTCTTTGACTAGTTAAATATTGGATTAGTTTTAAAACTATTAATTTATAATTGTTTATATATTCTGGATACAAGTCCCTTGTAAGATGTGTGATTTGCAAATATATATTCTCTTACTCTGTGGAATGTCTTTTACTTTCTTTTCTTTTTTTTTTTTTTTTTTGAGACGAAGTCTCACTCTTGTCTCCTAGGCTGGAGTGTGATTGTGTGATCTCGCTCACTGCAACCTCCGCCTCCCGGGTTCAAGCGATTCTCCTGCCTCGGCACCCACAGCCCCCACTCCCCGAGTAGCTGGGATAACAGGCGCGTGCCAGCACGTCCAGCTAATTTTTGTATTTTTAGTAGAGACAGGGTTTCACCATGTTGGCCAGGCTGGTCTAGAACTCCTGACCTCATGTGATCCACCCGCCTCAACCTCCCAAAGTGCTGGGATTACAGCCATGAGCCACTGTGCGCAGCATGTCTTTTACTTTCTTAATGATATCCTTTGAAGCACAAATGTTTTTAATTTTAATACAGTTAAACTTGTCATTCTTTTCTTTCATTGCTTGTACTTTTGGTGTTGTGTCTAAGAAATCATTGCCTAACCTGAAAACTTATCCTGTATTTTCTTCTAAGAGTTTTATAGCTTTAGCTCTTACATTTAGGTCTGCGATCCATTTTGAGTTCTTTTTATTTTAATTAATTTTTTTGAGATGGAGCCTTGCTCTGTCCCCTAGGCTGGAGTGCAGTGGCATGATCTCGGCTCTCTGCAGCCTCTGCCTCGCGAGTTCAAGCAATTCTCCTGCCTCAGCCTCCCTAGTAGTTGGAATTACAGGTGCGTACCACCATACTGTATTATTTTTAGTAGAAACGAGATTTCATCATGTTGGCCAGGCTGGTCTTGAACTCCTAACCTCAAGTAATCTGCCTGCCTCGGCCTCCCAAAATTCTGGGATTACAGGCATGAGCCACCATGCCCAGCCCATTTTGAGTTAATTTTTGTGTATGGAATGAGATGTTAGTTTTATGTTATTTTTTTAATGAGAAAAACATTTCCAATTGTTTTGATTATTGCCTATTTTTCATTTTTTCTTTTCAAACATTGATACATAATAATTTTACATATGTGTGGGGCACATGAGATATTTTGATACATACATACCATTGTAATGATCACATTATGGATTTGGGATATCCATCACTTCAAACATTCATCATTTCTTTCTGTTGGGAACATTTCAAATCTACTCTTTGAGCTGTTTTGAAATATAAATCTTATATCCCAGGTATGGAGTAGTATCTTTCTAAGGTGCTGTTTTAAAATTTGACAATACTAATAATGATAAATTTTGGTCTATCACCTGGAGGAGTGGATAAGCAAATATACCAGGGATATATTTTCAGTGTTTTATTGAATGATCCTCTTCAATTTAAATAAGCTATAATTGGCCGGGTGCAGTGGCTCACGCCTGTAATCCCAGCACTTTGGGAGGCTGAGGTGGGCAGAGCGCCTGAGGTCAGGAGTTCGAGACCAGCCTGGCCAACATGGTGAAACCCCATCTCTACTAAAAACACAAAAATTAGCCAGGCGTGGTGGCACGCTCCTGTAATCTCAGCTACTCAGGAGGCTGTGACAGGAAAATCGCTTGAAGCCAGGAGGCAGAGGTTGCAGTGAGCCGAGATCACGCCACTGCACTCTACCCTGGGTGACAGAGCAAGACTCTCTCTCTAAATAAATAAAGAAATAAATAAGCAAGCCAGCCAGCCAGCCATAATTATTTATTCAAAAATAGTTCTGTGGTGAGTGAAGTATTATATCTTCTGAATACTTTTGGATTTTTGTTTGAGAGAGATGTGGTTGTCCAGTATAGCAGCTGTATTGCTTTCTTTTTTTGTTTATATAAATGAAAGTATCTCCAGGAGCAGTGGATGATACCTGTAATCCCAGCACTTTGGGAGGCCAAGGCAGGAGGATCACTTGAAGCCAAGAGCTCCAGACCCGTCTGGCGACATAGGAAGACTCCGTCTACCCAAAAATTTAAAAATTAGCTGGGTGTGGTGGTGTGCGCCTTTAGTCCCAGCAACTTGGAGGCTAAGGTGGGAGGATCACTTGAGCCCAGAGGTTTGAAGCTGCAGTGAGCTATGTTATGCCACTGTACTCCAGCCTGGGCAATGCAGTGAGACCCTGTCCCTTTTATAAAAAGAAAAGAGAAAAAAAGAAGTGTTCTTTGTTCAATATTAGACCTTGATTAGAAAGGGCTCTCTTTATCAGTTTTGTAGGCCTTCCTTAAAGTTCCCTGTGGTGGTGGGTTGGAGGTGTGTGTTGGCATTCTTGTGTACACTACTCTCCCTGTTTCCTGGCTAAAGAAGATCTTTGAGTTATGTCAATCAAAAACCTCTTTTCTTTCGAGTGTTGATGTTGCTTTATGAGCATTTCTTTAGAAAGAGACAAGATGGCCGGCTGCAGTGGTTCAAGCCTGTAATCCTAGCACTTTGGGAGGCTGAGACGGGCGGACCACAAGGTCAAGAGGTTGAGACCATCCGGCTAACACGGTGAAACCCCGTCTCTACTAAAAAACACAAAAAACTATCCGGGCGAGGTGGCGGGCGCCTGTAGTCCCAGCTACTCGGGAGGCTGAGGCAGGAGAATGGCGTGAACCCGGGAGGCGGAGCTTGCAGTGAGTTGAGATCCGGCCACTGCACTCCAGCCTGGGCAACAGAGCGAGACTCCGTCTCAAAAAAAAAAAAAAAAGAAAGACAAGATTTATTTTGGAATAATTATGAGGTTTTTTTGGTTGCTATCCCCCTGTGCCCACCCCCACCCCCTTATTTAAATTGGTCTGAGTAGGTCCATGGTCCTTATAGAGAAAAAGAAATGTTTTGGTAGTGGTCTGGACCAGCATTCGAGTTTGGGAAAATGGAGTGAAGTGGGATCCAGCTGTAATAGTGTCAGTTTTTTATATTAAGCCCTTTCCCTCTAGCAGTCTTTTCACTGTTAGTGCTTGTCTTTTTTTTTTTCTTCTTCTCGTTTTCCACATGTTCTGACATGCCTTTCTTTTTGCTTGCTTTCTTCAATTCACGAACTGTGTATTAAACTTATTACTGAAGTATAATTGACTTGCAGAAAAGTGCACATGCTGTAAGTGTATTTTTAAGAAACTGAACACATCCATGTGACTTGTATTCAGATGAAGAAGTAGAACACACAGCACCTCAGAAACCTCCCCTGTTGTGTTCCCTGTTACTTGGACTTTTTAACTCTTTATGAGCTGAGTGAAAAAGGGCATTTCAGTGCATGAAAGGTTTCAGATTTTTGTATAATGTCTCATTTGGGATATAATAAATTCTCTTTTTACTCTTGGACGTGTATCTTTCCAAGTTATATTAAGCTGTTCATCTAAGTTGTCAGAGCCTTTCATTTTCCCAGCTGTGAATATCTTAATGGAGTGTTTTTCTCGACTGAAAATACCTTCTTATAATATGTGCATAATAGTTTATCTCTTCCTTCCACTCACTGTGTAAGAAAACATATTCCAAAAAAATAAGAATTGGATGAAGTGAATGATGTTTCGCATATAATGGCTCTTGCATGTAGTTACAATAGTAATGAAGTGAGAATAATGTTAGAAAAAGCTTTGAATGCTGTCAGAAAATGATCAAAAGCCCAAGTGCTTGCAGGGTTCTGGTTGCCATGGTGACTAAGACTGTCAAAGCAGAATGGAATACTTAGTGGGATTATATAAGGCAGCATCTCGAGACATGTATTTGAGAAACACAGCTGTGTCTATCAGTGATATCCCTAACTTGCAGTGTTTTGCAAAAGCAGAGGCCTCCAAGTCGCTAATTATTTGACTCCAGAGGAGCAAATACACAAAGCCAAAGAAGCCTTGGAGGCCACTGATAGTATATATAATGCTATTATTACAGTACATATAATCGTATATATAGTGTGAGTATGTGTGTGTATGTATTTTTTTAATTGGGAGGTGCCCCAAAGTGAAGTGTAATAGTCTTAAGTGAAAATAATTACAGAATTTATTTTTATTAAAGATGCTCCCAGCCAGGCGCGGTGGCTCACGCCTGTAATCCCAGCCTCTGGGAGGCCAAGGCAGGTGGATCACATGAGGTCAGGAGTTTGAGACCAGCCTGACCAACATGGAGAAACCCTGTCTTTACTAAAAATACAAAATTACCTGGACGTGATGTCACATGCCTGTGACCCCAGGTACTTGGGAGGCTGAGGAAGGAGAATCACTTGAACCCAGGAGGCGGATGTTGTGGTGACCCGAGATTGCGCCATTGCCTCCAGCCTGGGCAACAAGAGCAAAACTCCATCTCCAAAAATAAAATAAAATGAAATAAAAATCAATAAATATACTCCCAGTATTCAACTTAAGAAAGAAAGTTTCTATAATGCTTCCTTTAGAAGCCTGTTTTTAGGATTCCCTTTTTCCTAAAGAGGAGAGGACAACTGAGAAATTAACAGTTTGTTCCATTGACCCTCCCCTGCCCTTTTCTTCTTCTCTTTTCTTCTTTCCTCCCCTTCTCCTCCTTCTTCAGAAAATTAACATTCTCTTAGAGGCTAGTTCTGCAAACTGGTAATGGCAAGGTTATTGTTATTGAAATAAATAACCATGTTATTTTAAAGAGTATACCCTAAACTGTCTGAACAAGCCTGTGGTATAGGCTGTCATTTTATATGGCTTACCACCAAAAGAATTGGACTTGCCTTTGAGGTAGACTGCCACCAGAGTTCAGTAGGTATCTTGATTGCATGCTCTCGAAAATCATTGATTGACTAGGCTGGGCATGGTGGCTCTTGCCTGTAATCCCAGCACTTTGGGAGGCTGAGGTGGGTCGATCACTTGAGGTCAGGAGTTCAAGACCAGCCTGACCAAAGTGGTGAAACTCCATCTCTACTAAAAATACAAAATTAGCTGGGCGTAGTGGCACACACCTGTAATCCCAGCTACTTGGGAGACTGAGGCAGGAGAAGTCGCTTGAACCCAGGCAGCAGAAGTTGCAGTGAGCCGAGATCGCGCCATTGCATTCTAGCCTGGGCAACGAGAGTGAAACGCCATCTCGAAAAAAAAAAAAAAGAAAATCATTGACTAATAGAAATTTAATATAAGCCACAAATGTTATTTTAAATTTTCTAGCCACATTAAAAACTAAAAAGAAACAAGTGAAATTAATTTTAATAATATTTGATCCAATAAATCAAAAATATTCCACTTCATCATAAATCGATAGAGAAAAATTAGTGATGAGATATTTTACCTTGTTTTTTATGCTAAGTCTTTGAAACTCGGTGAGTATTTTATACTTACATACATTTCAGGTAAGATGAACTACATTCAAGTGCTTAGTAGCCATGTGTGGTTGTTTGCTCAGGCAAAATTCCTCCCAGTTTTAGTTTCTGTTCTTCTAATGGCCCACTGTGCTTTCTGGTGAATCCATATTGCCTATTTTGGGATTGTCTTCTTCACTGGTCCATGAGATGTTCCCAGTGTTGCTTCCTGTGTCTCCTCCAGCATAGATGCTAATAGCATGCAGGTCTTTTGGCTGTTGGTAATTTGTCTCCAACCACCCGTATTTTGGGATTTGATGGTTACCATATTACGTTATTAGTTTGCTATGGCTGCCATAATAAGGTGCCATAGACTGAGTAGCTTAAACAACAGAAATGCATTTTCTCACAGTTCTGGAGGCCGGAAGTCCAAGATCAAGATGTCAGCAGGTTCAGTTTCTTCCGAGCCCTGTCTCCTTGGATTGCAGATGGATGCCTCCTTCCTGTGCCCTCACATGGTCATCTTTGCATGCATTTGTGCCCTAGCGCCTCTCTGTGTGTCCTAATGTCTTCTTCTAAGGGCGCAACTCATATTGTATTAAAACCTTTCCTAAAGGCTTCTTTTTAATTACCTCTTTAAAGGCCCTGTCTCCAGATACAGTGAAATTCTGAGATACTGGGAGTTAGAGCTTCAACATATGAGTTTTGGGGATAACAATTCGGCCCATAACCCGTGGTTTTATTGAAATGTTACCAGTGGGTTTTGCTTTATTATCTGTTTGTTCTGCCTGTGTTGGGAAGGTATCTGAATAGATTCAATACTATGCTGTCACCATTTCCCCAGAATCTAGAAAATAGACTATTTAAATGCTATACTAAAATAATAAACAATAAAATTGATTAGTATATTCTATTATAATGTAGTATATTCTATCGAAGTCAGTTAACGTGGTCTTATATGTTAGCTCCCTCTAAGATCTTGTCAGGTCTGACTAGAAACATAGAGCATCTTCCCCTTTAAAGCTGCTGGTAGAAGCTTGGTCGGGAATTGGTTAGGGGAGAGGTAGTTGTAGTTAGTTCGTTTTTGTTTTTGTTTTTGTTTAAATGTCAGTAGGTTTTTGGGAAACAGGTGTGTTTGGTTCCATGAATAATTTCTTTAGTGGTGATTTCTGAGATTTTGGTGCACTTATCACCCAGGCAGTATACACTGTACCCAGTGTGTAGTCTTTTATCCCTCACGCCCCTCCTACCTTTTCCTGAGAGTCCCCGAAGTCCATGTGTCATTCTTTTGTCTTTGTATCCTCATAGCTTTGCTTCCACCTATGACTGAGAACATAGGATGTTTGGTTTTCCATTCGTGAGTTACTTAACTTAGAATAATGGTCTCCAATTCCATCCAGGTTGCTGCAAATGCCATTATTTCATTCCTTTTATGGCCTATTTTATATATATATAATACCACCATATATATATGTCACAATTTATTTATCTACTTGTTGATTGATGAACACTTGGGCTGGTTCCATATTTTTGCAATTGCAAATTGTGCTGTTACAACCATGTGTGTGCAAGTGTCTGTTTTGTGTAATGACTTCTTTTCCTCTGGGTGGATACCCAGTAGTGGGATTGCTGGATCAAATGGTAGTTTTACTTTTAGTCATTGAAGGAATCTCCACACTGTTTTCCATAGTGGTTGTACTAGTTTACATTCCCACCAGCTGTGTAAAAGTGTTCCCTTTTAGCCATATCCAATAGTGGTTAGTTTTTAAGATTCTTCAGGAGAAGTATAGAGAGAAAATTAAAAAGATATGTTAAGAACCCCAAAGAATTCATTAAATCCTCAAAACAATGTCATTAGTGTCTATTATCTTGGTTCTACAGATGAGAAAAACAAAGCTTTGCCAGATAAAGCCATAGCCTGTGTTAATGTGATAGATTATAATTAGAGAAGTGCTACTTCCGAGAAGTTTTTCCTCAATTTAGGAGTAAGGATTCCAAACACAGACGAATGTTTGACTCTAAGAATAGAGGCAGGCTAGGCACAGCGACTCATGCCTGTAGTTCCAGCACTTTGGGAGGCCAAGGCGAGAGGATTGCCTGAGCTCGGGAGTTTAAGACCAGCCTAGGCAACAAAATGAGACCCCGTCTACACAATGAAAAATATAGCTGGGTGTGGCTGTGCATGCCTGTAGTCCAGCTGCTCAAGAGGTTGAGGTGAGAGGATTGCTTGAAGCCAGGAGTGCAAGACCAGCCTGAGCAACACAGTGAGACCTCATCTCTATAGAAAATTTTAAAAATTAGTTGGCCAGGTGTGGTGGCTCATGCCTATAATCCCAGCACTTTGGGATGCTGAGGTAGGCAGATCACTTGAGGCCAGAGTTTGTGATCATCCTGGCCAACATGGCAAAAACCCATCTCTACTAAAAATACAAAAATTAGCTGGGAAAAAAAAAATTAGCCAGGCATAGTGGTGCATGCCTGAAAATGTCACAGGATCCTTAGGGTGTTATTTTTCCAGCCGGAAACCTCTGTGACTAGTGGCACCTTTGCCCGAGTTTTGCTTGGGCTTACTGCGCTTGTTCCCCTACTCAGCCTGGCAGGTTATGCTTGGCTCATGCTACTGGCCCAGATCCCACACCTGCCAAGGGTAGGCCAGGTATGGAGCAGTGAGAGGGGTGTTAGCGAATGGGCATGGGGTCTGGCCACTGTGCACAGCCAAGCAAGCTAGCTGCCGTGGTGGGGCAGGCATCTCCAGGCACTGGTGCCATACAAGGCTGCAGCTGGATTAGATGTACCTCAAGCAGCTTCCACTGCAGGCACCCACATCTGGGCGAGGGGAACATGATGGTGGTGCCCAGAAGCTTGGAGACGTCAGGAACTGCAGAGCCCCAAAGAGGATGTCACAGCCCTGTCTCAGGGAGCCCGTAGGTCTGGGCTCCCAAGGGGCCTCAGTGCTTTCTTTCTCGTCACCCACAATGTGGCAAGCAAGTGGGCATGTTTCAGTCCTGTTTGCGTTACCATTTTTTGAGTTCCAAAATTTGCCAGGTCTTGAGTTCTTGTCCTGCGCCCAGGAAGAATGAGGTATGTGGACAACTGGAGGGTGAACAAGGTGGAGAGGAGCTTCATTGAGTGACAGAAGAGCTCTCAGGAGACCCCTAGTAGGTAACTCCTTTCTGCAAGCCGATTGTCCAGGCAAGTGTCCAGCTCTTAGCAGAGAGGAGACCTATAGTAGGTAGCTCCTTCCTGCAGGCAGATCATCCCAGCAAGTGTCCAGCTGTCAGGAGAAAGGAGAGCCATAGTGGGTAGCTCCTTTCTGTAGGCATGTCATACCAGAGAGGGTATGAGTCTGGCTTTCTGGGGTTTTTTGTGCTCAGAATGGAGGAAGTGTGTGCTGATTGGTCCATGGGAGACCACGGATGGGCCTGGAAAAAGCACCCTGAGTTCTCACTCTGGGCCATGGACTTCAACCAGAACTGGCAGCCTCAACCCTCCAGGCCCCCCTCCCATGCTCATCAGTACCCAAAGTCTGGAGAGGGCCGGGGCAGCAGGGAGCTTGTGTGTCAGTGCTACCATGAGCACACCCAGTCAGTTGTGACAGCTCCCAGGCTTGGCCACAACTTTGCTCCACCCCAGAGTGGGTGCCAGACGCTGGGAGAGGCCAGGGAGCAGGAGCAGGTACTTTCAAGCATGTGGGGGCAGGGAGCTTCTTAAGACCCTGAGAACGCAGGGAAGCGTGGGTCCAAAGCTGCAGCTGGGTAGCTGCAGCTGGGCCCAGGAGCGCTGGACTCCCGCCCCTCCAACTCAGTAGGTGGCCTGGCTTCCACCTGTTCCTGGCCTCCGCCCATTCTGCAGAGCATGCAGCCCTGGTCACAACTCCCCCACTGCAGTTGGCATCCCTGCAGCAGCTGCTCCAGATGGGCTGCCACCACCATCATAATCCCAGCTACTTGAGAGGCTAAGGCTTGAGAATCGCTTGAACCTGGGAGGAAGAGATTGCAGTGAGTGGAGATCACACCACTGTACTCCAGCTTGGACAACACAGTGAGACCCTGTCTCAAAAAAAAAATATTAGCTGAGTGTGGTGGTATGCACCTGTAGTCCCAGCTACTCAGGAGGCTGAGGCAGGAGAATTGCTTGAGCCCAGGAGTTAGAGGCTGCAGTGAGCTATGATCATGTTATTGCATACCAACTTGGAGGAATAGAGTGAGACCATGTCTTTAAAAACAAACAAACAACAATAAAAAAAAAACCCACTGGATCTACCAATGGGTAAAAGCAGATACTGGTGCTAAAACAAGGAAATGCTCAATTGGGCTTTACAAGTCTCAGATGCCGTTTGGTCTGTGTTGTATACACATGAACACAGAAACATGGATTGGAACAAAGATGTCCCTGTAATATAATCCTCTCTGTTTAAACAAGAATATGTGAGTGGGGCAGTGTGCTCTTTGACTGAAAACCTGATTCAGAGAAGTTGGCTTTTTCCTTTGCCTTCGACCACAGCTTTGTTGGAGGTCAGCAGCATCCTAAGAGCCAGGGAGCAGGCCAGGCACGGTGGCTCACGCCTGTAATCCCAGCACTTTGGGAAGCCAAGGCAGGTGGATCACTTGATGTCAGGAGTTCAAGACCAGCCTGGCCAACATGGCGAAACCTCGTCTCTACTAAAAATTCAAAGCAATTAGCCGGTAGTGGTGGCAAATGCCTGTAATCCCAGCTACTCAGGAAGCTGAGGCATGAGAATTGCTTGACCTGGGAGGCAGAGGTTTGCAGTGAGTCAAGATGATGCCACTGCACCCCAGCCTGGATGAAGTGAGACTCTGTCTGGGGGGGGGGGGGAAAAAAGCCAGGGAGCAGAATGTGATTCCAGAAAAGAACTAAGAACTTTACTTGCATACAAAATCTAGGTGGTTATTCCACATGGTAGAAAGAGGATTGGATTAGGAGGTAGGTTTGAATTTGAATCATAGCTCTACAGCTTACTGGCCATGATTCCTAAGTAACTTCCTGTATGTATGTTTCTTTTTGTATATGTATGTGTGTATATATACACACACATACTCCAGTGGAAGCTATGCATTTAGGGACTGGACTAAGGAAAGAGAAGTTAATGGAAGAGATTGTAAGGACAGAAAAAAGAGTTACAAAATGGTGAGAAAGTGGTGAACAGTGTAATGCCATAGAGAGGACTGATAAAGGAGGACTGAAAGCTGCCCCTTGGACTTGGATTTTAGGTGTACGTAGGGATCAATGATCTTATCTAATTCAGTTTAGTAAAGATGGGGGATTTACAGAAAATTTAGAGATTTCCTGAGTTTTGAGATCTCAACATTACATTTGAAACATCCCTGATAATCAGGTTTAATTATTTGCACTGCATTTCTTCCTAACATAGTCTCCTGAGTTCTGTTGATACAATTGAGGATTTCAATAAAGAGAGATAAGTGTCACAGTTTTACTTTCCTCCAAAATCTTGGAAAAAAGAATATGATTAGCTAATTTATAACATAGGTGCCTTTGCAAAATGTGAAATATAAGGTCATTTAAATTATGGGATAATTCAGAGCCCTATTTAATTTAATTCTGTGGACCATTAATTTCCCATCTTTGCTGACAGTAATAATGACCAAATGATATATTCAGAGTTCAGAATCAGAGTCAAGCTCTGAGTAGTAGAGGAGTTTTTTTGAAACTCTTTATAGATTACCTTAGTTAATTTTAGATGCTGATCATATAGTGGTTCATATATTAACTTCTATGATATGTCTCATTAGGAAAAGGATGATCATAGGAGTTTTCCTATGGGAAAACTTTAAAAAATTTAAACCCTACTTTGAAAAAGAAACTGGTGTCTTGCCGGGCACAGTGGCTCAAGCCTGTAATCCCAGCACTTTGGGAGGCCGAGGCAGGTGGATCACCTGAGGTCGGGAGTTCAAGACCAGCCTGACCAACATGGAGAAACCCCGTCTCCACTAAAAATACAAAATTAGCCGGGATGGTGGCGCGTGCCTGTAATCTCAGCTACTCGGGAGGCTGAGGCAGGAGAACCGCTTGAACCCGGGAGGCGGAGGTTGCGATGAGCCGAGATCGCGCCAGTGCACTCCAGCCTGGGCAAAAAGAGCAAAACTCTGTCTCCAAAAAAAAAAAAAAAAAAAGAAACTAGTGTCTTTATAAATGATTTAGACTGGAATAGTAGATGTTCTAATTTCTTTTGAGGAAAATAGTATAGCAGTTAGCTAACATTGTTCATAGCTATAAATCGGAAAATATTTATATATTACAACTTACTGTTAGGAGCCCTAGTATAGCATTTTAGATTACTTTTTATGTACTTTTAGCCTGCATACAAAGTCCCCTTCCTTTATAAGCCTTTTTACTTGACATCTGAAATAAAACACTGACTTCTAGTTCTGTTTTCTCCCTTAACAGGATGTATTACAGAGATTTATTAATTTTATCAGTTTTGGAAACTCAAAGAAACTTGCAGGCAAATGCTTACTTGAAAAATTGCCTGAAGACTTTATATAGTATCCTTAATGAAACACAATAATTGTCAGTTGTCACAAGGTTGGTGTTGCTGACAAACGCTTGTACATAATAATACAGTTTTCCTAACAGCAGCAGCTTCATAAGAGTCTTAAAGTTTCTAGAAGCAACTTACATTTAAAAATATCTGATTAGGTCTTCCTAATGTAACCTCTCATTAGAGATCCAAGGAGACATAAAAAGATGAAAACCTACAATAAATGTGGGGAAACTAATATCTATAGTTAACCTATTTCTGTAATCTGAAATGAATTTCAGCTTATAAGGAAAATGGAAATGGATTTTTAAAATGCAGTTTTCAACTTGCTAATTCTTGCTATTGTGCCTGAAAATTTCAGGTGGGAAAACATTTTGCTTTCTTATCCATTATCTTAACATCTGGTACAAAAATGCAGATCTTTTTTCACTTTTCACTTCCACCTACAGAAATTGACCTTTCATTCATATTATGTAGCTATTCAAATTTATTAATAGGAAGATATTTATTACAGCATTTTTAAAACAGGGAGGCTGGGCGCAGTGGGTCACACTTGTAATCCCAGCACTTTGGGAGGCCAAGACGGGCAGATCACTTGAGGTCAGTAGTTCAAGACCAGCCTGCCCAATATGGTGAAACCCCGTTTCTATTAAAAATACAAAAAAAAAAAAAAATTAGCTGGCTATGGTGGTGTGCACCTGTAATCCCGTCTACTTAGGAGGCTGAGGCAGGAGAATCGCATGAACCCAGGAGGCAGAGGTGGTGAGCCAAGATTGTGCCACTGCACTCTAGCCTGGGCAGCAGAGCGAGACTCCGTCTCTAAATAAATAAATAAATAAATAAACAAAACAGGGAAAACTAGAAAGAGTATCAATGTTCATCAGGAAGATATTGATTAAATAAGTTGGTTCATTATATACTGCTTTGTACACAGTAACTATTGATATAATTCTTTATGTCTTAAACCGGATATATTCTTAAATTAAATAGACATGTTGTAGGACTTTATATGTAGTTTGATCCCATTGGTGTAAAATAATGGAAAAACTCATGTATATTCTTAAATGTGCACAGAGAAAAAAATCATTCTTTGTTGTTTGTTTCTTGAGACAGAGTCTCACCCTCACTCACCCAGGCTAGAGTGCAGTGGGCACGATTATGACTCACTGCAGCCTCGACCTCCAGGGCTCAAGCAATCGTCCCATCTCAGCCACCCAAGTAGCTGCGACCATAGGCGCCTGCCACCACACTTGGCTAATTTATTGTATTTTCTTATAGAGACGGGCTCTCCCTATGTTGCCCAGGTTGGTCTCGAACTCCTGGACTCAAGTCATCCTCCCACCTCAGCCTCCCAAAGTGCTGGGATTATAGGTGTGAGCCACAGCGCCCCGCCAAAATCATTCTTATTGGTGGTGGTTTGTGGGTAATAAAGTTGAAAGGAGAAGCAAGAGAACATTGTTTTTACTTTTTGCTTTATATACTTTACAGTATTTTGTTTTCTAAGAGACTTTTATTATTTTGATAATTGAAAAGGAAAGAAACATAAGTTCTCTGTGATAGACTGTTTGTAAAGTGATTCCCTTCCCTGAATCCATGCTTGTTACTATTTCCCTCCCACTTTGCCTCTGGGTTGGGCTAATAGATTTGCTTTGGCCAGTGGGACAGTTGCAAACATGATCCAAATACTTGAAAAATGCACATTAGAGCTCGCCTTCTCTTCTGCTGCTCTTAAAACTTGTAACCAAGCCCCATATAAACAAACCCAACCTGGTCCTGGACATTTGAGAGAAGCCACAGACCACTAGCTGTCTGAGTTGCTTGAGTGAGATCTGACTGAGACTGGCAGAACTGTCCAACTGAACTCAGCTGTAATTGCCTACCCACAGAATGATTAGCGACTACGTGGTCTTTGTTTTAAGCTTCTTGAGTTTTGAGGTGGCTTGTTATGCAGCAAAAGTTAATCGATAAAGTCTCCAGTGGTGAGATCAGCACTTGCCCTTCTGCGTTTTTACTGCTTTATGAGATACCCAGATTGCTATTTCTTTCTTTTTCTTTTTCTTTTTCTTTTTTTTTTTTCTTTTTTTGAGACGGAGTCCAGCTCTGTTGCCAGGCTGGAGTGCAGTGGCGTGATCTTGACTCACTACAACCTCCACCTCCCGGGTTCAAGCGATTCTCCTGCCTCTGCCTCCCAAGTAGCTGGGACTACAGATGTGTGCCACCACACCCAGCTAATTTTTTTGTATTTTTAGTAGAGATGGGGTTTCACCATGTTGGCCAGAATGGTCTGCTCTCTTGACCTCGTGATCTGCTCACCTTGGCCTCCAAAAGTGCTGGGATTACAGGTGTGAGCCACCGTGCCCGGCCCCAGTTTACTATTTCTAAAAATTAAGCAGAATGTAAGAGGGGGAGGAAATATTGTCACTGTCACAATGTACATACTGAGAGCTATGAAACCAATGAATAAAGATCAATTGGCCGGGTATAATAAACTTTCAGAAGATTGTCTTCTGTAATAAAATGCCACAGATCATGGCTTCTGTGAAAGCGCATAAAACTATAAGGAGAGAACAGGCTAAGGTTAAATAAAGCAAGAAAGATGTTCAGGAAAGCAAAAATGCAGTATCAGGATTAAAATTCACATCAAAGACAATAGAGTAAAACTGATACTTAGACAAGATGCTGTGCCTCAGGGTGACGTGACCTCAGACTAATCCTACTCATGCTTCAAAACATTTAGCTAGCGATATTCAGGAAGAACTGGAGATGATCTCTCAGTATCCTGAGAAAATGATAAATACAAAGTCAAGAGAATGAAGATGATACAACTAAAGAAGTACCAATATTTTTGATGGAGAAATCAGAAAAGTTGCAATAGAAAAAATAAAGATGAAATTTTAAAAAACATTCTACAGCATTTGGAAAACATCTAGGTAAGCAGATCAAGAGGACATATTCAGAAAACATGCTGGTTTGAGGGAAAAATTATTTGGAGACACACAGCTGCTGGCCAAGAAATAGCTCAAAAGGAAATCGTAAATTAGATGTCATGGTATTACAGGCTTGGTGAACTACTGATGTGCGCTGCACCCAGTTTATCTCAAGAAAAACATTTTAACAAAACGTAGCAGCTTGAGCTAGCCACACTGATAGGCCTTGTTTTGTGGCTTTCTCAATGATGCTTTAAAAGGAAACAGTTTCATTTGAATTATTCCTTTTCTTTTTTTTGAGGTAGAGTCTTGTTGGACTGCAGTGGCACAATCATGGCTCACTGCAGCTTTGACCTCCTGGGCTCAATTGAGCCTCCCATCTCAGCTCCACGAGTAGCTAGCAGTACAGGCCTGTGCCACCATGCCTGGCTGATTTGTGTATTTTTTGTAGAGACAGGGTTTTGCCATGTTGCCCAGGCTGGGCATGCCCAGGCTCAAGTGATCTGCCCGCCTTGGCCCCTCAAAGTGCTGGGATTGCAGGCATGAGCCACTGCACTGACCTGTTATTTCTTATTTTGATGGCCCCAAAAAATGGGCACAAGAAATTTTTTTTTTTCTCCTCAGATGGAGTTTCACTCTTGTCGCCCAGGCTGGAGTGCAGTGGCACAATCTCGGCTCACTGCAACCTCTGCCTCCCAGGTTCAAGCAATTCTCCTGCCTCAGCCTCCAAAGTAGCTGGGATTACAGGCGCCCACCACCACACCCGACTAATTTTTTGTGTTTTTAGTAGAGACAGGTTTTCACCATGTTGGCCAGGCTGGTCTCAAATTCCTGACCTCAAATGATCCACCCGCCTCGGTCTCCCAATGTGCTGGTATTACAGGCTTGAGCCACTGCACGTGGCCAAGAAATTCTTCTATAAAACCCTTTCCTTCAGGCAGTTAGATCACTAATAGTCTTAGACAGCCAATGAAACAGAAATATAATTTCCTTATTTAAGGTGACAAATATGACCAGGAAACAGTCTGGCAAGAAATACACTAAAATATTAAATGGAAATTGGTAGATCATGGGATTGTTCTTTTTCATCTTGTACTTTTTTTTCTTTTTTTTTTTTTTTTTTTGTAGGGATAGAGTCTTACTGTATTGCCCAGGCTGGTCTTGACCTCCTTGGCTCAAATGATACTCTCACTTCAGCCTCCCAAGGAACTGGGACCGTAGGCATGTAGTCCCACCAGGCCTGGCTAATGTGTGTTTTTTTTGTTTGTTTGTTTTTGTTTTTGTTTTTGTTTTTTTTAATGAGACAGAAGTTTTGCTCTTGTTGCCCAGGGCTGGAGTGCAGTGGTGCGGTCTTCGCTCACTGCAACTTCTGCTTCCCAGGTTCAAGCGATTCTCCTGCCTCAGCCTCCTAAGTAGCTGGGATTACGGGCACCTGCCACCACACCCGGCTAATTTTTGTCTTTTTAGTAGAGACAGGGTTTCACCATATTGGCCAGGATGGTCTGGAACTCCTGACCTCAGGTGATCAGCATGCCTCGGCCTCCCAAAGTGCTGGGATTACTTAGGCATGAGTTAGTGTGCCTGGCCTGCCTGGATAATTTTTTAAAAAATGTTTTGAAGAGATAAGGTCTCTCCATGTTTCCCAATATGGTCTTGAACTTCTGGGTTCAAGTGCTCTTCCCGCCTTAGCCTCCCCAAGTGTTGAGATTGCAGGCATGAGCCATCACGCCCGGCTACTTTTTTCTCAATGTGTTTATTTAAAACTTCTTTTTCAAAATAACATATCTGTATGCATACATGCACAATTATATGCTTGTAAGTAAATAAAGGAGGACTTTCTCGGAATGAAGACCTAGGTTATTTGGAATAGAAGTGGAGGAGACTTACTCTATACATACCTTTTGTGCTCTTTGAATTTTATGCTATGTGTATAAATTGCCAATTCAAAAAATGAATTAAAATATAACCTCGTAATTAAAAACATGAGTTTTACAAGGTGAAATAATATAAAAGGGCTTACACTATGAAGTAGTATTGTCTAAAACATCCTTCTTACCTAGAGTCCTCATTGTTCAGAGGCAATCACTTTTGATTCTTTCTGATTTTAGTTTTCCTGGCATTTACTTTCATTTCTCAAATATACTTCTATCACTCTTTCTTGGTTTATTAATTTATACATTCTCCTTTGATATCCTGCCACAATAAATGAAAACTTCATTTACCTAAAAGCTACTCCTTTCCCTGCCCCATAGAAATAGTAGCAGGAAGGCCAGGCGTGGTGGCTCACGCCTGTCATCCCAGCACTTTGGGAGGCGGAGGCGGGCGGATCATGAGGTCAAGAGATCGAAACCACAGTGAAACCCTGTCTCTACTGAAAATACAAAAAAATTAGCTGGCTGCAGTGGCGGGCACCTGTAGTCCCAGCTACTCTGGAGGCTGAGGCAGAAGAGTGACGTGAACCTGGGAGGCGGAGCTTGCAGTGAGCCGAGATCATGCCACTGCACTCCAGCGCCACTGCACTCGATAGAGCAAGGCTCCGGTCAAAAAATAAAAATAATAATAAGCAAACAAATAAATAAAAGAAATAGTAGCAGGAATAAGAATACTAATAGCAACTAACATTTATTAGTGCTTACTTTATGCCAGGCATCTTTCAAGTGATTCACACATACTGTCTAATCCCCACCATACCCTCTGAATTTACGTTACCACTATTCTCGGTTTTTCCATTATTCATTTTATTTTATTTATTTATTTTTAAGACAGGGACTCCCTTTGTTGCCCAGGCTGGAGTGCAGTGGTGCAATGATGGCTCATTGCAGCCTCAACCTCCTGAGCTGAAGCAGTCATCCCGCCTCAGCCCCCAGAGTAGCTGGGACAACAAGCATGGCTAATTTCTTTTTAAAGTAAAAACAAGTTTATTAGAGAAGTAAAGAAAGAAAAGAATGGCTACTCTGTAGGTTGGCTAATTTTTAAATTTTTTTGCAGAGACAGGGTCTCACTTTTTTGACCATGCTGGTCTCGAACTCCTGGCCTCAAATGATCCTCCTGACTTGGCCTCCCAAAGTGCTAGGATTGCAGGCTTGAGTCACTGTGCCTGGCCCATTATTCATTTTATTAATCATATTGTCAGCTACCGGCAGCACACTTTTTAAATGCTAATCATAGATGATAGTATTATCTAATTTTTTTGTGTTTTTACTAGGTGTTATATATTGTTCTTAGCTCTTACCTGTATTAACTCACTAACTCTTGTCATCAAACCTATGGTCTAGGCTCTATTATTATTATTCCCATTTTATAAATGAGGAACTAAGGCATAAAGTTTACTCTGTGTAAGATTGGGTAGACAATTAGTGGTACCAAGCCAGCCCAGTCCTTTAACCCATCCATACACCGTATTGATGGTATCCCTTTGATTCCATTTTGTAAGGTAAATTTTCATTCCCACTACTTTCATCATCTTTTCTATTTTTTCTTTGTTTTCTTTGTTTCTTTTCTTTTTTTCTTTCTTTTTCTTTTTCTTTTTTTTTTAAAGATAGAGTCTCACTCTGTTGCCTAGGCTGGAGCACAGTGGTATGATCACAGCTCACTGCAGCCCCGACCTCCTGGACTCTAACGATTCTCCTGCCTCAGCCTCCAAGTAGCTGGGACCACAGGTGCATGCCACCACACCTGGCTATTTTTTTTTTTTTTCATTTTTGCTAGAGACAGGGGTCTCACTTTGTTGCCCTGGCTGGTCTTGAACTCCTGGGTTCAAGCAGTCCTCCCATCTCAGCCTCCCAAAGTGCTGGGATTACAAGCATGAGCCACCACTCCCAGCCTCTCTTCTTTTCTCATGCTTAGTTTTGGTCAGTTATAACTTCATGTTTTTATTTCACAGAACATAAAATTTATTTACCATTCTATAATCATAGTTAAATATTTTGTGTTTGATCTATACATGGATTCTAAAAGTTGAAAACAGATAATAAACAATATTTTGACATATAACTATGTAAATATTATACATAGCAAAGCCAGGAATTGAGAAATGATCTTCCCTTCTCCGTAGTTCCAGTGTATATCTCAGATGAATTCATCCTTACATTCACATTCAGATGGATCACTCTTTTTTACACTATTTGTTTTGGGGGTTTGTTCATTTTGAGACAGGTCTTGCTATGTTGCCCATCCTAGAGTACAGTGGCATGATCACAGCTCACTGCAGACTTGATCTTCAGGCTCGATGAATCCTCCCATCTCAGCCTCCTGAGTAACTGGGACTACAGGTGTGTGCCACTACACCTGGCTAATTTATTTTTTATTTTTTATTTTTATTTTTGTAGAGACTGTGTTTTGCCATGTTGTCCAGCCTGGACTCGAACTCCTAGGCTCGAGCTGTCTGCCTGCCTAGGCCTCCCAAAGTGCTGGGACTACAGACAGGAGCTGCTGTACCCTGCCCTGTTTTTCTTTTGTAAACTCTCTGGGTTGAGTCCTTTCACATGTGGTTCCTTTCTCATGTTTTCCAGGTTCCAGCTTTCTTCACTCTTTTATATGGAAGGCACTAGGTTGGACATTTGCAGTTTGCCCTTCTAGGTCTACTTTTTTGCTGCTTCTCCTACCCGGGGAGACTAACCTTTGTAGGCTGCTCCAACTGATACTTTTGCCCTCTGTCTTCCAGCTGGGCTCCACCAATGGAAAGGGTCAGCAGGAAGTTGGAGGGCAGGAGTAGAGTGAGCACAGATGTGGATTTCGCCAGCTCCCTCCCTTAAGTTTTGGGAACTGCCCGTTCCCCCTGCTGCACCAGGCCTAAGGGATAGTAACTTAGCCACAGATCCTTCAAGTGTTCCTTGTTGGTTTCCCTTGACTCTGTTCACATCTTTGTAGCCTCTTTGTTAAACTCTTCCCAGTGACCCACGTGGTGTGTCATCTTTTTCCCGCCAGGATTTTGATTAGTAGGAAGTAATAATATTGATATTTCTTCATCTAATAATGATATTTCTTCATCAAGTGTTGTTCTTTCAGAAGTTTCTTGAAATCTCTCATCTACTGATTGCCTCCCTCTCTTTATTTCTGTATGGAGCCTCGAGACAGAAGATAAAATTACATGCTCAGTCCATCATGTATTGCTTTTTTAATTATATTACTCTTTTTAAAAAGAACATCTTTATTGGGGTATTCAAATATCTTACAAGTTACCTTTAGGAAGTATACAACTCAGTAGTTTTTAGTATCCTCACAGGTTATGTGCAGTCAATTTTAGAACACAGTTTAGTCACTACAGTCAATTTTAGAACATTCATTATCCCCAAAAGAACCCTGTACCCATTAGCAGTTATTTTCTTTACTTTTTAAATGTGGGAAATAAACCTACATAAAAGGACCAGAAAAACGTGATGCTCTTGAGCTGTATAAACTGACTCCAGCCTACCTGTTATGCCTTATTTTCTTTGTTGTTGTTGTTATGCCTTATTTCCTACTAGTTCCATAATACATCATTTATTTAATTCAGGCTATTTTCCTACTTGTGCTACAAAGTGTTATTAACTTATAATTGTCAGTTTTCTAGACTCCTTATTACTTTTATTCAGTGTCATGTAATTTAGTACTTATTTGCAGTTTTTTCTACATATGTGATCATATTTTCTGTCTATTAAACCAATGATCCTATTAATTGAATAGATCACTTTTCACATTACTTTATATGGCCTTCATAATTCTTAGCACTTGATAGAATAATATTAGTAGACTGGGCACAGTGGCTCATAACCTGTAATCCCAATACTTTGGGAGGCCAAGGTGGGTGGATCACCTGAGGTCAGGAGTTCAAGACCAGCCTGGCCAACATGGTGAAACCCCTTCTCTACTTAAAAAATACAAAAATTAACCGGGCATGGTGACGGGCACCTGTAATCCCAGCTACTTTGGAGGCTGAGGTAGGAGAATTGCTTGAACCCAGGAGGCGGAGGTTGCAGTGAGCTGAGATAGCACCACTGCACTCCAGCCTGCGCAACAGAGTGAGACTCCATCTCAAAAAACAAACAAACAAAAAAAGCATAATATTAGTAATCAGGTTTTCTTCTTCCATTGAGTGTCTTCACAATACACCTTGCCTAACAGCAAGGTAGGTGACACCAATAGCAAGATATCCCGATGGTGCAAAAGGAAAGCTACCCAGAGGCTGGGCATGGTGGCTCATGCCTGTAATCCCAGCACTTTAGGAGGCCGAGGCAGGTGGATCACCTAAGGTCAGGAGTTCAAGACCAGCCTGACCAACATGGCGAAACCCTGTCTCTACTAAAAATACAAAAATTAGCCGTGCATGGTGGCATGTGCTTGTAGTCCTAGCTATGCAGAAGGCTGTGGCAGGAGAATCACTTGAACCCAGGAAGTGGAGGTTGCAGTGAGCTGAGATCATGCCACTGCACTCCAGCCTAGTGACAGATAGAGACTCTGTCTCAAAAAATAAATAAATAAATAAAATAAAATAAAATAAAATTCATTTTACTACTCAACATTTGAGTGTTTTCTCTGTTTTAAATATTTCTGTAGACGTTTTAGTTATAGGGATCAATGTAAATACAGCCTGTACTTCTTTTCTTAATTGAAAATAGTGCTAGTGGTGGTCATAGGGGTACTGATTTAGACAGAGTTGAATTAGCACAACAAAGGTAGACAGAAAAACTCAGAGAAAGGGGTAGGGGTCCCAGAAAGAAAAACATGTATTTTACCTGGTAACCCTAAATAGAAGAGACTGGCTCTAAATTGTTCATCTGTGAATCTGCTGATGGTACCTAGGGGTCATTGTACTGTTCTCTCTACTTTTGTGTATGTTCGAAATTTTCCATCATAAAAAAATTAAAAGATATAACTTTAAAAATCGATACCTTTCACAAAAACAATGAAAATTTGAGACCTTACAGTAATATGAACCAGGAAATATAGGACCTTTATGGAAAGAGTTAAAAATGTATTTAATGACAATGTTTGTACCATAAATGGAAAGAAATGCTATTGACAAAATTAGAAAAAATACAAATTCCCCAAATTGATCTCTAGATTTATTCGCTTACCACTAAATTCAATGAATGTGTTGCTCCTTTTTTTTTTTTTTTAAAAAGTAACTTCAATAGTACAAATCTTGTGAAATGTAGTTGACTCTTTATAATTTGATTCAAGTTAGCTCCGTGTACCAATAGCCATACCCTAAATTCTTTGAGACACGTCTGTCTTCTAGACTTTATTAGAGATACCTTGAGTTTATCATGTTTCTACAAGACAGCCAAATTCTTAAATACCTTTCCCAAATCTATTTTGTCCCACTGAAGAAAGGTACTTGGGGCCATCTTCCATCTGTTCACAGACTTTAATGAAGAAGTTTTGCCCTTGAAAATGAGGCTGAATTGTAATTGACATTTATGGGTGGCATTTCTCAATTATATCTTTTACAGTTATGCATTAGTAATTGTTGTATCGTTCAGTCTTGTAAGTTCTTGAATTTCTGAATTTTCTCTTTTTCTTTTCAACTCCGCTTGCAGCTAATTCTTTTCTGAGTTCATCTTTTTCTCCCAGTGTTGTTAAGTGTAGCCAATAGCATCCAGGGCTAGCAACATACTGTTTCCCAACCTCTGTGTATAAATCAGCAAGTTCATTAATCATATTATCTGCTTTCTCAGTTTTCTCAGGCAAATGCAGTGTTACCATTGCATTAGATAGGTCATCATTGTTTCCAGCCTTCAGTAACAGTTACTTGCTACTCAGTCACAGTTGCAGGTGTCACGTATGTTACATGTTTGTTATGGCGATAACCTACTCCTGTTAACAGTTTCTGGACTAGCTTTTCCTAAGTAAGGCTGCTGTAACAACCCTCACATTGTATGTAGTGCCTTTCTACAGTAGAGATGTATTTCTAGCTCCCATGTTAGCTACAAGTTGTCTGTGGTTTTGGGGCTCTGTTAAATGTGTCTTAGTGTTCCAGACTGAGGAACAGCCCTGTCTTTGTCTTAGGTCAGAGGGAAAATTGAAAATGCCGACACACTCAGTGCTCTTCATCTTCTCGTGAGATATGATATAAATAACTTACAATTATATTTCATTAGCCAAAGTAAGTTAATATGGCCAGGCCCAATGTTTGTATGGTAGGGAGTATTTGCCTCTCAAAGACTGTGCTATAGGCTGGGCACGGTGGCTCAAGCCTGTAATCCCAGCACTTTGGGAGGCCGAGACGGGCGGATCACGAGGTCAGGAGATCGAAATCATCCTGGCTAACACCGTGAAACCCCGTCTCTACTAAAAAATACGAAAAACTAGCTGGGCGAGGTGGCGGGCGCCTGTAGTCCCAGCTACTTGGGAGGCTGAGGCAGGAGAATGGCGTGAACCCGGGAGGCGGAGCTTGCAGTGAGCCGAGAAGATCACGCCACTGCACTTCTGGCTGGGTGACAGAGCAAGACTCCGTCTCAAAAAAAAAAAAAAAAAAAAAGACTGTGCTATAAGTCACCAGATTCAAGGACAGGGTTGTATATTTATCTTATAGGGAGAGGGTAGAATAGTGTAGAACAGTAATACCATCTACATATCCATTTCTAGGTATATTTTCTAAAGCAGTGTTTTTCAAACATTCAGCTGAGTTCTTAGCTGAAGATAAACATTTGGAAGTTGTCAGTATATAAGTGAGTGTGAATAAGATCACCCAGGAAAAGGGAAGAGAGTACCAGAAACCTCACGGGAGAGGCATCTGCAAAGAACACTAAGAACAACCTGTCAGAAGTAGGGAGGAGAATAGGAAAAGAGCATGCGTGTCCTGGACCCTAATTATAGAATTATTTCTGCTCCAAAAAATGTAACTTTTTTTAAAAAAAGAAAGCCTGAATGCAAGCATTTTACATCTATCTGGTTTGTACCATCACAAGACTTAATTTCCAAATAGCATAAGAAGTTTAATGTTAATATATACTCATTTACTATTACAGAGATTTGCCACAATATGGACAGAAGCAGTGGCAGTCCTATTTTGGAAGAACTTTTGATGTTTACACCAAACTCTGGAAGTTCCAGCAGCAGCATCGGTAAATGAATTTCATAGTTAAAGGAGAGCAAAGGCCTGTTTTGTGTTAGTCACAGTTTTTATCTTCACTACTTCAGTGCTTTTTATCTTGGTGCTTTTTCTTTTTTTCCACCAAAGCAAAGGTAAATCTTGGTGCTTTTAAAATAACATATTTCATCTTTATAACCCAAATGAAAACAAATTTATTTCTTTCCTATTTATTTAAGATTTTAAAATGTATGGCCAGGCATGGTGGCTCATGCCTGTAAACCCAGCATTTTGGGAGGCCAAGGTGGGAGGATTGCTTGAGCTCAGGAATTTGAGACCAGCCTGGGCAGCATGGCTAAACCCTATCTCTACAAAAATTAGCCAGGTGTGGTGGTGTGCAGCTGTAATCCCAGCTACTCAGGAGGCTGTGGCACGAAAATCACTTGAACCCTGAAGGGGGAGGTTGCAGTGAGCTGAGATTGCGTCACTGCACTCCACCTTGTGCAACAGAGAGAGACCCTGTCTCAAATAAATAAATAAATAAATGAAAATAAATAATAAAATAAGGCTGGGTGCAGTGGCTCATGCCTGTAATCCCAGCACTTTAGGAGGCTGAGGTGGGTGGATAACTTGAGGGTCAGGAGTTCGAGACCAGCTTGGCTAACATGATGAAACCCCGTCTCTACTAAAAATACAAAAATTAGTTGGGCATGGTGGTGCACACCTCTAATCGCAGCTACTCAGGAGACTGAGGCAGCAGAATCACTTGAACCCGAGAGGCAGAGGTTGCAGTGAGCCCAGATCATGCCACTGCACGCCAGCCTGGGCAACAGAGCCACACTTTGTCTCAAAAAAAAAAAAAAAGTAACATTCTTGTCTGATTTTTAAAGACAATATTATATGTGGAATATTATATGTGGAATGGTTCAGATCAACTGGAGCATAGGTAGGATGATTTATGGTTTCATTCTAAAATACATGTTTATTGGCCAAAGTAGTTTCTTTTTATATTTCAACTTATAAATAGACATTTAATAAATGCTTTTTAAATTTAATGGAATGACTATGTTGAAATCTAATGAAAAATTCATTAGCTTTGCTGAATTGGATGGTATTTTATCCTATTGAATTTACAGATTTGATTAGTTTTGGAATTTATAGACTCTTATTTCTATTTTCTTGTATCCTATATAAAACAGACAAGTCTTGGATAATCGGTATGGCTTGAAGCGCTGGCAAATAGGAGAAATTGCTTCCAAGATTGGGCAGCTATACTATCATTATTAGTAAGTAAATTACACATGGAAAGAGTCAAGTGTTGTCTGATTAAAACATAGCATGCAGAAGTATACATAGTATACTCATTGCTAGGCATGAAAATTGTGAGTTACAAATGAAACCCTAGTAGTTCGGGCCAGATTGATCAAGACAATGTTGTGCAATAACCTTCCATAGTCAAAGTACTATTTGTTTTAAAGGCTTGCCTCCCAAACACTTCATTTGGTCAGACTCATTTATAACTTAAAAATTTGATCTTGGTTTTAGATAAATGATTAATACTAAAGGATTTATTGTTCTTACAGCTTCACTTGTCTCAATAATGTGTAGCATTATATTGTAACTTGTATGTATGAATGAATGATTTTCAGAAGGATACTTTAAAAAACTCATATTTGCAGGATATGTTTGAAAGATATTTTTTATTATATCCTTAGAGCACTAACATCTGTATAGTCCCATCCCTGAGCTCAGAAAACAAGAAGGATCCTTTTAGGAATCTAAATCTCATTATCCCAAAGTGATGATCAGGTATACAATAAAAAAGGCTTGGACCATTTGTAATCTAAAAGGCAATAAAATGGCTGGGTGTGGTGGCTCACGCCTGTAATCCTAGCACTTTGGGAGGCCAAGGCAGGTGGCTCACCTGAGGTCAGGAGTTTGAGACCAGCCTGGTGAAACCCCATCTCTACTAAAAAGATAAAATTAGCCAGGCGTGGTGGCGGGTGCCTGTAATCCCAGCTGCACAGGAGGCTGAGGCAGGAGAATTGCTTGAACCTGGGAGGCAGAGGTTGCAGTGAGCCGAGATCATGCCATTGGCACTCCAGCCTGGGCAACAAGAGTGAAACTGTCTCAAAAAATAAAAAATTAAAAAAAAAAAAAGACAGTAAAACTTCTTCCATTTCCTACATTTTGGCATACCATTCCAAATTCCCACCATTAAAATCACTCTTTTGGGTAGAATATTTTCTTAAAAAGTCCCTTGTAAAACTAGAAATGTGTTTTCTCGGGTAGAAATATTTTCTTAAAAAGTCCCTTGTAAAACATAATTCATTAACATCCCCTGAAGATTAATATGGATTAGTGCATTCCTCAGTTCTGTGAGGAAAAAAATTAAAGACATGTGCCAAAGGACTGTATGGATTTGAGGAAGTGGCCTAGTCCTGGGAGATAAGGATTTCACTGGATGGAATGCTGTTTGAGTCACTTCAGAGAAGGAGGGTAATGTGTAATATGGGTTGGCATCGAAAAAGGCTTGGATATAGCGAGGAGGTTTTTCAAAAATTTTAATTATTATTTTTTATGCATTTTAAGGGTGATATTGCCTTGCCGATTCAAATTTAGGACAGTCATTCCCACCCCCTCACCCCACGAGACAGAGGAATACAGCAGTATATAGAACAAGTATTTACTGTGGTGAAGAGTCTCTGACACTGTCATATTTAAAAATGTATTTTTTCTCATAGCTTACGCACATCTGAAACCAGCTATCTGAATGAGGCTTTTTCTTTCTATTCTGCAATCAGACAGAGATCATATTATTCTCAAGTCAATAAAGAAGACAGGTATGTATCTGCTATGTTTTTAGAAAGATGAGGATAAAACACTCAGTCTTTAGTCTGCATGGAAATTGTGTGGAAAAGCTTACATTTGTTTATAACTTGCACTCATTTACCAGACTTTATTGAGTGCCTACTATGTAGTAGACCTTCAAAAGCATAGAGAGTATATGTTACCTAAGCAATAAACATCAAAGATGTTGTAACAGATGTCACAATACCAAAGGAGGGTTGGGTTATTGTTGTACAAGGGATTGACTTCACACAGATTTAATACAAAAGAAATGACTCCAAAACAAGGCTTAGCTAATAACATTTATTCTTTAGCCTGTGTAATCTTAATTCATGTCTCTTCAAAAGCCTGGTGACAACTGTCATGTAGGACCAGGGAATAGCCTGCTAATATTGTTTGAATTTTCTCTGTCTCTCTTTTTTTTTGAGATGGAGTCTCGCTGTGTCGCCCAGGCTGGAGTACAGTGGTGCGATCTCAACTCACTGCAACCTCCATTTCCGCCTCCTGGGTTCAAGCAATTATCCTGCCTCAGCATCCCAAGTAGCTGGGATTACAGGCTTGTGCCACCACCCCCGTCTAATTTTTTTGTATTTTTTTACTAGAGATGGGGTTTCACCGCATTGGCCAGGCTGGTCTCGAACTCTTGACCTCACGTGATCCACCCACCTTAGCCTTGCAAAGTGCTGGGGTTACAGGCATGAGCCACCATACCCAGCCTGGATTTTGATTTTGTTAATTCCAGATGAGTATGAAATTGTGGAAGAAGTCAGAGATCTTCTGGAGAATCTTTCTTGCTAGCATTCTGGGAATTGTTGGATGAGAAAGTTCAGGCACAGAAGGTCTGAATATTCTCTCTACCCCAGCAACAGAACTCACAGTTTTTATATGGTGAAAAGATTATATTCTCTTAGCAATAGAAGAAAACAGTTTTGACATGTTTTTCTCGAGAACACTTTGTGGTTAACTGTTGTAAGCTTTCCAACTAAACAGTGACATTTTGGGGAAAGCCCCACTCTTGTAAATCTCTTTAATTTCCTTGCATGTCTTGTTCAGACTTGTCTAGGGGCGTTTGCATGGCACATGTAAGGGGTGCAGATGCTGGAGTGTACATTTTTCATATCTTTTTGTCATCCCCTTACATCAGAAGTTCCATCAATTACTTTTCCCTTAGGTTTTCCTATAGTTTGCTTCACATATTTTCAATACAGATGTATTTCCTCCAATCCTAATTTTAAAAAAATTATTGCTATGCTATTTGTCTTAATTCTTGGTGAGATAAATTATATCTTAAAAAATGCAAAAGAGCTGTGTAACATTTTATCAGCATTAAAAATACATATAAGCAGAGAACTATTTTAAGTAATAGCAAAACACCTTGTATAATTTACTTTTCTGCATTTTCTAATTTGACAAAAGGGAAATTGGCTTTAATCTTAATATCCAACAGTTTGATTTCTTGCCATAATTTTGTGCCTTAATAACAAACATCCAATTTGAATTGTTTTCCTGTGCAGTTTCCTAGATCAGGGCATATTATTTAGAAGTAGGATTATTTGGAATCGGGATGACAAAAACTCTTGCTTTGTGCCAGTAAATTAGAATCAAAGGACAATCTGGTGTGCAAATCCCTGACCTTGCTGTGTGTGGTTAGGAGGGTCTTTGTTCAGTTGGTAGGTTGTTTCTTAGTTCACACAGGGTAAGAGTGCCAGTCAAGATTGCAATCAGCAACAGCTGCTAAAATCAAGAGCCAGGAGAGAAAACCAAGTAAGGAAGTATTCCACAATTTCACAGTTCATTTAAAAGGCAAAAATCTTCACTCCTCAAAAGGAACAAGTTCTCTCTGCACTGTCTCAGCAGCTAAGGATTATGTTGAGACCAGGAGGAATAAGTAGTTTGTTCCAGCAATCTCAAGGTTAGTGTCTGTCACTAAGCATAGACCACTCCCAGAACATCTCGTTCTATGGGTCCATCGTACTTAGGAGAGGAGATATTACCATACAGCCACTCCTCCTAGGAGCTGCACACCCCAATTCTGTTGTAAATGGCCAAAGCTGAACCTGGTTGGATATGGAGAAGGTGAAGATTCTGAATACCCAGGAGGTTGTGGGAGATGTTACAGTGAGCCACCTGGAAGAACAGAGTTTCCTAGGCAAATATGTAGTTAAAGAGTCAGGGTCTTGTAAGTAGTGAGCCTAGCAGGTTGGACAAGGCTGGAATTCTGGAGTCCAGAAGTTTGATAAGAGCTTAAAAAAAAAGCCGAGTGCAGTGGCTCACACCTATAATACCAGCACTTTGGGAGGCCAAGGCAGGTGGATTATGAGGTTAGGAGATCGAGACCATCCTGGCTAACATGGTGAAACCCTCTCTCTACTAAAAATACAAAAAATTAGCCAGGCGTGGTGGCACGCACCTGTTGTCCCAGGTACTCGGGAGGCTGAGGCATAAGAATCACTTGAACCCGGGAGGCAGAGGTTGCAGTGAGCCAAGATGGCGCCACTGCACTTCGGCCTGGGTGACAGAGTGAGACTCCATCTCAAAAAAAAAAAAGCTTCATAAAAAGCCTTCAATTTTACATTCATATTTCCCACTGGAAAAAACTTAATACTGTCACCACTTATGTTGACGTTGACAACATGTCAACATGTCATTTATTGTTCCGAAGAAACATAGAGTAAGTAAAGTTTGCTTGTTATTATTTTAAGAAAAATAATTTTAAAGAATATAAGGAGAATGTCTAACTTCAGAAGAGGTGGAGGGGGAAGTGAATAATAAAATTATGGTTATTACAATGGAAGGCAGGAAAGGAAAATAAACTCCGGTTATGTCAACATAAATGGTGACAGTATTAAGTTTTTTTCAGTGGGACATATGAATGTAAAATTGAAGACTTTGGGCCGGGCGCGGTGGCTCAAGCCTGTAATCCCAGCACTATGGGAGGCCGAGATGGGCGGATCACGAGGTCAGGAGATCGAGACCATCCTGGCTAACACGGTGAAACCCCGTCTCTACTAAAAATACAAGAAAATTAGCCGGGCGAGGTGGCGGGCGCCTGTAGTCCCAGCTACTCGGGAGGCTGAGGCAGGAGAATGGCGTGAACCCGGCGGGGCGGAGCTTGCAGTGAGCCGAGATCGCGCTACTGCACTCCAGCCTGGGGCACAGAGCAAGACTCCGTCTCAAAAAAAAAAAAAATTGAAGACTTTGGCACTTCGTAATGGTGCTGATGATAAAGAGGGCTTGATGTGGACCCTTCCAGTGAGTCACATTCTTTTTTCTGCAGTTTGATATGGAGTTAGTTGGTAGGCTAGGGGTTGTGGTTCAAGTTATCAGGCTTGATTGAGGTGGCCTGTCATGTATGAGTGGACAGCACTGACGCATTTCATCTGTGCTTTGCTGCAGTTCATCACAGTGGCTTCCGAAATAGAAAGCACCCACCCACTTCTGTATGCTTATTGAATATAAGGATCAGCTAACTATGGCCTGTTTGCATGCCAAATTGGGCCCGTGGCCTGTTTTTGTACTGTGTGGCAGTTTAGAATTTTTTTTTTTTTACATTTTCAAAGGGTTGTAAAAAGGGAAAAGATGAATATGCTACAGGCACCAAATGTGGCCTGCAAAGCTTAGAATATTTACCATCTGGCCCTTTGTAGAAAGTTTGCTGGTTGTATAATCCATTATATAGATTCATAGAACCTATTTTTTAATTTAAAAAAAAAGTAACAGAATTAAGTCATTCAGATTTCAAGTTTGAATTGACATCATTCCTCTACTAATTTTCTTTGTTTTGAATTCCACTTTCGACAATGTGATAGGCTAGATAACCTGAAATACTATTAACACTTAGAAATGCTGGATAAAATAGGACAATCATCCTTTTAAATGGAAAACCTAGCCATCAAGCGAGTAAGGAAGTCCCTAGTTCATTTTCCCATTGCTGTGGTGACCTTGGAGGCTGGGGCGATTGGTTTGGGTGACATAAAAGAGCAAGGAAGAAGAAAATTGAAACTAGAAGGGGAAGGTATGATATACAAGAAGGATTGGTGAGAAAAAATTATCCCCTTGTATTCCAAAACATCGATTTGATGGGGCAGTAATCATCATAACAATGGCTGATGGACATTATTAAAATAAAATGGAGCCAAATCTGGATAACAATAATATGAAAGAAGAAAGGGGATAATTAAACCATTCTAATAAGATCCAATTATTGTTCAGAAGAAACATAGAGTAAAGTTTACTTGTTGATATTTTAAGGAAACTATAATTAGAATGTATAACTTCAGAAGAGGTGGAGGGAAAAGTGAGTAACAAAATGATCATGACAAAGGCAGGAAGGAAAATAAACTCCAAAAAGTATAAGTAGCACAAAATAATAAAATAGAAACAAATCCAAATCAAAGTAAGTAAAAGTGATCTAGACTTCCCGGTTAAAAGACAGAGATTATCAGTATGCCTCTTAGAAAAACCCAGTAATATACTGTTGTTAAGAGATGCTTCAAGGCCAAGAGTGGTGGCTCACACCTGTTTTCCCAACACTTTGGGTGACTAAGATGGGAGGATCGCTTGAGGCCAGGAGTTCAAGACCAGCCTGGAAAACATAGCAAGACCCAGTTTCTACAAAAAAATAAAAATAAAAAAATTAGCCAGGCGTGGTGGCACATGCCTGTAATCCTAGTTACTCAGGAGGCTGAGGTGAGAGGATTGCTTGAGCCCAGGAGTTTCAGGCTGCAGTAGTTTATGATGGTGCCACTGCACTTCAGCCTGGGAAAAAGGGCAAGACTCTATCTTTTTTAAATAAATGAATAAATAAATCCTTTAAAGATGAAAAGTAGACAGAGAAAGATAATGAGACAGCTACTAAGGGGAAGAAACGTGTACGTGTATATGCATTTCTTATGTGTATACTGTGTGTATATTTAAAGGAAGAAAGTATTGAGAATAGAGGTTTACTCTGTAATTATGAAAGCAACAATTCAGGAAAATATAAAAATCATAAACTTATATATACCTAATAACATAGTATTATAATAAAGCAAAGTGTTTTTTTAAAGTGGGGAAATTAATAAGTGATTTAATATACATGGGAATTTTTGATATATTTAATAATTCATATTTCAAGAAGACGAGAATTACAAGATTTGAGTAACAATTAAGTTTGTTCCAGTGTACCTAAAATTGTGTGCAACAGTAACTGTATATATGTTATTTTCAAACTTATATGAAAATTTGTGAAATTAACTGATACTTGCCACAACACAAGTTTAATGCAAGGTTCAATAAAGTGTATGTGGTCTAACCATGGTACGATTTCATTAAAAACAAAAATAAAACATAATTAAAAAAATCAATAGCTGCATGTGCAGCCCAGCTACTTAGAAGGCTGAGGCAAGAGGATTCCTTGAACCCAGGAGTTCAAGTCTAGTCTGAGCAACATAGCAAGACTCCATCTCTTAAACAACAACAACAACAAAAGTTTGTCAATCAGTAGACACATTTCTAAGTAACTCATGGGTCAAAAGAATTTTTTTAAAATTTTATTATGGAAAATGTTGAACATATACAAAAAATATACTGTTGTAAGGCTATCATATTTGTGATGTAGGATATGGAAAGCAGGAGGAAATGTCAGGTTTGAATTGATAATTGGTAAGTGTAAAGTGTTATGTGTGAACAGATTAAATATATTGTAAGGGGCATTTGATAAGTTTAAGGATCCATATTGTTACTCCTAGCAATCACTTAAGGAACAATAACAAAGAAGTAGTATAACTAGGAAGCCAGTAGATGATATAAAATGGAACACTAAAAAATATTTGATTAACCAAAGAGAAAGCAAAACAGGAACAACAGAGGAACACAGCAAGAGAAGGAGCAAATAGGAAACAAACAGCAAAGTGGTAGATATAAACCTAGCCAAAGCAATAATGACGTTAAATGTAATCGGTCTAAATACATCAAGTAAAAGGCACAGAGATAGTCAAAGTGGACAGATAATCAGGACCTAAGTATATATTGCCCACAAAACATGTGAATTTAAATTAAAAGACACAGATAATTGAAAGAAGAATGAAAAAAGATATACAAACAATAAGCATGAAAAAGCTGGCTGGCTTATACTAATGGCAGAAAAATGAGATTTTAAGACAAAGAATGTTCTTCCTGGAATCCTTTTCACCTCATATTTTCCTGCCTGTAGTCCTCCACGCTTCCTTGTATTCTTAACTTAAATATTTATTACTTTCTTTAGGAAGCCTTTTTTCACCTGCGATCTAGTCCTGTGGGCACAAATAGCATTCTATATTTCTCCTATCATTATATTATTCCATTGTGTTTTAAGCATTTATCTCTCTCCTGTATATTTTAAGTTCTTTTCTGTCTGTAAGATCTTTGAAGAAGGGAATATCTCTAGTTTTTTACAATTGTACTTTTAGCAATTAACATAGTACCTGATGCACCTAAGTTCTCAATACTTGTTGAATGAATGAATATATGAGTAAACAACTTAATAAATCAGTAAGAAATATGTTTAAAAGACTATATGGGTTATATGTGGAAGTGTTTATAATTGTGCAAAAAAGGATGGAAAGAGTTTTAAAAGCCATCGGAAAATTTTAAAAATCAGAAAGCATTCTTTTTTAATCTAATAAGTAATTTTTCATTTATCTTCCATAGACCTGAATTAGTAGTTAAGAAGTTACGATATTATGCAAGATTTATAGTAGTTTGTCTTCTTCTCAACAAAATGGATGTTGTAAAGGATCTGGTAAAGGTAAATGTACTTTAAAATAGTTCAAATTCTAATCTCTAATTGTATATGGATGATTTTTTTTAAAAAAACAGATTTTAGGTTAAAATAATTTTGATATATCAAAATAATTACAACATTCAAAGTATAGTAACTTCTGACAAGGGTAATGATAAAAATTTTCCAACTCTTCTCATGTTCCAAATACACTAATCTGAGATAATTATCTTGATTCTTTGCTTTTGTCCTTTCTGCATGTTTTACATTTCAAAGCCCATCAATGGATGGCTGGAAATGCAAACAAACAAAAAACTTACTTTAAGGGAAAATAATTGAAATGTTATGTCAAGAAAAAGTACATAATGCTTTACAAAGGTATTGGGAATGATTTTCATTTTCCCACCACTTTACAGTGCATGAAGTCTCTCCTTTGTTAACTCAGGTGATAAACAGTTAACTCTCTTCAGATCCACTTAATACCTGTAATCATTGCATATGAAATTCTGGGTGCACTCTGTACTCAGCAGTTTCGATGGCATACTTAATTTTGTATCAAATATAACATGCCAATTGGTTTTTTGGGTTTTGTGGGGTTTTTTTTTTTTTTTTGAGACAAGGTCTCACTCTGTCACCCAGCTGGAGTACAGTGACATGATCTTGTCTCACTGCAACCTCTGCCTCCCGGGCTCAAGCAATCCTCCCACCTTAGTCTCCTGAGTAGCTGGAATCATAGGCTCAAGCCACCACTCTTAGCTAATTTTTGTGTTTTTTGTAGAGACAGGGTTTCACCATGTTGCCCAGACTGGTCTCAAACTCATGAGTTCAAGCAATCCGCCAGCCTTGGCCTCCCGAAGTGTTGGGATTACAGGCGTGAGCCACTGTGCCCAGCTCAACATGCCAGTTTTGACAAGGCCACCAGAAGTAGCTCTCCATACTTCTTTTCTACCTTCCTTTATACCCAGTTATCATTAAAAATATTTCCAAAAACTGTATAATATAAATCCAAATAAAGTCAGGAAGTATTTTTAGAAATATATAATTTTTTGTAGTGGTAGGGTCTCACTATGTTGCCTAGGCTGGTCTGGAAATCCTGGTCTCAAATGGTCCTCCCACCTCGACCTCCCAAAGGACTGGGATTACAGGTGTGAGACACTGTATCCAGCCTCATTTTTTTTTAATGTTAAAATTTTTGCATTTCTCTTTTCTGATTTTTTCATTAATGAATTCATTGCTGATGTAGTAGTGATAGAAAATAGATCTCTGTAAAGACTTTATTTGATGGGTATTATGAAGTTTGTGACTTTCGAAGAAAATTTGTTTAGTTTTCATCTTTGTTTTTGGTTATAATCAGGACTGTGTATTGATAATAATCAAATTTTGTAAGTATGTCGATTTCTGTCAGGAATATGGTTCTATATGGCTGTGTATTTTTATGGGTTTTTTAATAACCTTTTTTGTAATATTTTTAAAATCAGGAATTGTCAGATGAAATTGAAGATTATACTCACCGATTTAATACTGAAGATCAAGTGGAATGGAACTTGGTGCTTCAAGAAGTAGCAGCTTTCATTGAGGTCAGTTTTTGATAAGAAAAATCATAATTATTGATAAATAATGACCATGTAGTTTATGTTTTTATTGTGTCTATATGTCAAGAAGAAGGAATAACTTACTATATTGATATTTAGTCTTGGCCATTCTTACTGCTTTTTTCTTTAGGCGGACCCTGTAATGGTATTAAATGATGATAATACCATCGTTATCACATCAAATCGCCTTGCTGAAACAGGAGCCCCATTGCTGGAACAGGGCATGATTGTGGGACAGTTGTCTCTGGCTGATGCACTCATTATTGGTAATTGTAATAACCAGGTAAAGAATTGTGAAGGAATTATGCTTAAAATTCACTATGAAAAATAGTGCTATTGATGATCACAGAATTATTTTCTTGTAAATATCCTAACATCCTCTTATGAAGAAATTGCTGACTAAATTATGCTGTGTGCATATATGGAATATATTACAGATATTTAAATACCTTAGAATTTTTAATAACATAGGAAGATATTCATGATACAGTAAATGAAAATAAACTTGCCATGGAGCCATGGAAGCAGAATTATTTCATATATGTTAGAATGTCTATATGTATGCACATAGGAAAAAGACTAGGAAGAAATTTTACAAATATCTAAGTTTTATCTCCGAATAACCAAATTATAGGGATTTTTATTTTATTTTTTACAACACTCTAAAGTTTCCAAAGTTTCCGGCCTGGCACAGTAGTAGCTCACACCTGTAATCCCAGCACTTTGAGAATCCCAGGTGGTTGGATCACTTGAGGTCAGGAGTTCGAGACCAGCCTGGCCAACAATGGCAAAACCCCATCTCTACTACAAAATGCAAAAATTAGCCAGCCATGGTGGCATGCACCTGTAATTCCAGCTACTCGGGAGGCTGAGGCAAGAGAATCACTTGAACCCAGGAGGCGGAGGTTGCAGTGAGCCAAGATCACGCCACTGTACTCCAACCTGGGCGACAGAGCGAGACTGTCTCAAAAAATAATAATAATAATAAAGTTTCCAAAATGCATATGTACTACTTTCCAGTCGAGCTAAAAGGGGCGAGGAGTTGGTGTTTTTTGTTTTTTTGTGGGATTTTTTTGAGACGGAGTCTTGCTTTGTCACCCAGGTGGGAGTGCAGTGGCATGATCTTGGCTTACTGCAAACCTCCATCTCCCAGGTTCAAGCGATTCTCCTGCCTCAGCCTCCCAAGTAGCTGGGATTACAGGCACATACCGCCACACCTGGCTAATTTTTGTATTTTTAGTAGATACAGGGTATCATGTTGCCTAGGCTGGTCTTGAACTCATGACCTCAAGTGATCCTCCTGCCTCAGCCTCCCAAAGTGTTGGGATTACAGGTTTGAGCCACTGCACCTGGCCAGGAGTTGTTTTTGCGTAAATTTGTCAAAAGTGAATTTCAAATGTTTTTTCATGACAGAATAGCCCCATGATGATGAGATTTAATGTACTAGAAATGAAATTTACTGGAAATTATACCAGTAAATACATTTTTCTAGATGTGTTTTTTACACAAGTTTAGTTTTGGATCCTATCCTAGCAGCTATCAATCATTTTTGTTATTGTTAAATTTTTCTGGTATTTCTCCATTTTTGGCTTTTATGACCATTATTTTGCAAATATCTACAACATTTTTGAAATTATAGTATGAATATACTAAATGGAAAAATTTTGAAACATGTTTATGGTTTGTATAGTTATATTATCTGAAGGCTCGGTATTTTTCTCACTTTTAATTCAAAGAAAATTTTTCTAATCAGAAAAATATAAATTAAAACCAAATAAGATAGCACTGACCCAGATGATTAAAAACAAAAGAGACCAAGAAACTGATAATAGCGTATCCTGGCAACTAGTACAAGAACTGAATATTTCATACTTTGTAGAAATAGAAATCGAGAGATTTACTTTAGAAAAATGGCAGGCATTATCTAGTACAGCTGCATATATGCACACTCTATGACCAAGCATTTCCAGTATTTTCTTATTGATCTGTAAGAGTTCCTAATATATTTTACATGAAAGTCCTTTGTCAGATTTATGTATTGAACTATCTTCTCCTACTCTTGTCTTGCCTTTTATTCTCTTCTAGTATCTCCTCTCTCTTTCTCTCCTTTTTTTTTTAACATCTGTTAAAATATTTATTAGTGTCTACTTCTTGCCAGACCCCCCTGTTCCAGACACTGAGATTCCAGTGAACAGAAGTCCTTAATTTTAATGTAGTCTAATTTATAATTTTTTTCCTTTCTGGTATGAGCTTTTTTGTGTCCTATTTTGAGAAATCATTGCTTACCTTACCTTTCATATTTAGATCTATGATCTCTTTGGGATTTATTTTAGTGTGAAGTATGGGTCAGTTTTTCTTTCTGGATTTCTGGTAGACCTAGCACCATTTACTAAAAAGACCGTCTTTTCCCTACCACACTGTAGTGTCATTTTTATCATAAATCTGATGTTCAAATATATTTGACTCTGATTCTGTTCCTTTGGTCTGTATGTCTATTATGCTGATACTTCTGACTTCATTATTATGGCATTTTAATAGGCCTCGATATATTGTAGTAAATGAAATATTTATTTTTTCTAATTTTTTCTCTTTCATTGATTGTGATTCTTTTTTTTTTTTTTTTTTTTTTTGAGACGGAGTCTTGCTCTGTTGCCCAGGCTGGAGTGCAGTGGCCGGATCTCGGCTCACTGCAAGCTCCGCCTCCCGGGTTCACGCCATTCTCCTGCCTCAGCCTCCAGAGTAGCTGGGACTACAGGCGTCCGCCACCATGCCCGGCTAATTTTTTGTATTTTTTTAGTAGAGACGGGGTTTCACCACGTTAGCCAGGATGGTCTCGATCTTCTGACCTCGTGATCCGCCCGTCTCAGCCTCCCACAGTGCTGGGATTACAGGCTTGAGCCACCGCGCCCGGCCTCTGATTCTTATTTTTATTTCCTTCTTCCTATTTTGAATTTAATTTGCTTAGATAACTGACTTTATTTATTTATTTAGTTAGTTAGTTATTTACTGAGACAGAGTCTTGCTCTGTCTCCTAGGCTGGAGTGCAGTGGTGCAATCTCAGCTCACTGCAACCTCCGCTTCCTGGGTTCAAGCGATTCTTCTGCCTCAGCCTCCCTAGTAGCTGGGACTACAGGCGCATGCCACCACGCCCAGCTAATTTTTTGTATTTTTAATAGAGACAGGGTTTCACCGTGTTAACCGGAATGCTCTCAATCTCCTGACCTCGTGATCTGCCCACCTCGGCCTCCCAAAGTGCTGGGATTACAGGCATGAGCCACCTCTCCTGGCCAACTGACTTTATTTTTATTTTTGAGACAGAGTCTTACTCCGTCCGTGAGGCTGGAGTGCAGTAGTGTGATCTTGGCTCACTGCCACCTCTGGCTCCCGAATTCAAGTGATTCTCCTGCCTCAGCCTCCCAAGTAGCTGGGATTACAGGCATGTGCCACCACAGTGACCCAGCTAATTTTTGTATTTTTAGTAGATACGGGGTTTCGCCATGTTGGCCAGGCTGGTCTTGAATTCCTGGCCTCAGGTGATCTGCCCCCCGCTTGGCCTCCCAAAGTGTCGGGATTATAGGTGTGAGCCACTATGCCCTTTTTCCTCTTCTAATATAAAAATCCTGGGCTGGGTGTGGCGACTCATGCCTTTGCGCATGGTGGCTCATGCACTTTGGGAGGCAAAGGGGGGCGGATCGCCTGAGGGTCAGGAGTTCTAGACCAGCCTGGCCAACATGGCAAAATCTCATCTCTACTAAAAATACAAATATTAGTCGGGCATGGTGGCATGCACCTATAATTCCAGCTACTTGGGAGGCTGAGGCAGGAGAATTGCTTGGACCTGGGCGGCAGAGGTCACAGTGAGCCAAGATTACGCCACTGCACTGCAGCCTGGGCAACAGAAGAAGACTCCATCTCTAAATAAATAAATAAAATAAAAATCCAAAGCTGTAAAATTCTCTTTCAGCATTACTTGAATTTTATTCTACGTATTTTGATATTTCGTATTTTTTTCCAATCCTGCTCCTTCTATAATATTTTACATTTTTTATTTTCTTTCAGTTGAATGTATTTTCTAATTTCTTTTTTAACTCTTACCGACAGTATATTGCACATCTCCAACTTGAGTTTGATAATTTTTTTTTTCAGTACTTTGAAGATTTAATTTCTTTATCTTTTTCTCTCGTTTCTGTTGACAAATTGTCTGTTAGATTTATTGGTTACATATTATATTCCACTAAAGGAAATGTTTCATTCCTCTGTGTGTTTTTAAGATATTCTCACTTTCTTTGATTCTTTGCAGTTTTACTGTGCTATATTCAGGTGCAGTTTTCTTTATTTATCCTGCTTGAGGTTCACAGAGTTTCTTGAATCTATGGGTTTGTCTTTCATCTGTTTTGAAATATGGTTATTATGTCTCTGAATATTGTTTCCCTTCTATTCTTTCTCTCCTCCACTTCTAGGACTCAGTTACATGTTGGTAGACCGTTTCACAGTGCTATATGTGTCTGTTATATTCTTTTCTGTATTTTTCATCATTTTTTCCTCTCGATTTTAGTTAGGCTGTTTTCTGTTGACTTCTTTTTCATTTCACTAACCTTGTCTTCTGACATGTTTAATCTGCTATTTAACCTTATATTAATTTCATATTTCACATATTGTCTTAGTTCTGGATTTTTCCATTTGATTGTTGCTTTATAGATTAATTTTTTTTTCCATAGCCTGGGCTGCGTGATGAAACCCCATTTCTACAAAAAATACAAATATCAGGCCAGGCAGTGGCTCATGCCTGTAATCCCATTACTTTAGGAGACGAGGCGGGTGGATCACTTGAGGTTAGGAGTTCGAGACCAGCCTGACCAACATGGTGAAACCCCATCTCTACTAAAAATACAAAAATTGGCCAGGCTAATTAATGAGTGATGACTCATGCTTGTGATCCCAGCTAGTTGGGAGACTGAGGCAGGAGGATCGCTTGAACCCTGGAGGCAGAGATTGCAGTGAGACAAATTCATGCCACTGTGCTCCAGCCTGGGTGACAGAGTGAGAGTCTATCTCAAAAAGAAAAACCTAAAAAATAAACCTTAGTTGGGTGTTGGGCGTGTGCCTCTAGTCCCAACTCTGGGAGACTGAGATGGAAGAATCACTTGGGCCTAGGAGGTCAAGGCTGCAGTGAGCCATGATTGTGCCACACACTTCAGTCTGGGTGACAGAAGCAGACCCTGTCTTTTTTTTTTTTTTTTTTTTTTTCGAGATGGAGTCTTGCTCTGCCGCCCAGGCTGGAGTGCAGTGGCCGGATCTCAGCTCACTGCAAGCTCCACCTGCCGGGTTTACGCCATTCTCCTGCCTCAGCCTCCCAAGTAGCTGGGACTACAGGCGCCCGCCTTGTCACCTGGCTAGTTTTTTGTATTTTTTAGTAGAGATGGGGTTTCACTGTATTAGCCAGGATGGTCTCGATCTCCTGACCTCGTGATCTGCCCGTCTCGGCCTCCCAAAGTGCTGAGATTACAGGCTTGAGCCACCACGCCCGGCCAACCCTGTCTTAAAAAATTTTTTTTTTCTTTTTAGAGACAGTATCTGGCTCTGTCATGCAGGTGGGAGTACAGTGGCACCGTCAGGGCTCACTGTAGCCTTGAACTCCCAGGCTGAAGTGATCTTTCCGCCTCAGCCTTCCAAAAATGTTTGTTTTATAGAGATGGTGTGTTGCTGTGTTGCTAAGACTGGTCTCAAACTGGTCTCAAGCAATCCTCCTGCCCTGGCCTCTCAAATGTTGGGATTATAGGCTTGAACCACTGCACCTGGCCCTTTTTTATTTTTTAGTAGATTTTAATTCTCTGGCAGAATTCCCTATTTCTTCATTTCTGTTCTACCATGTCTATTTTGTTGATCACACTTAGTATGTTATTTTAAAGTCCTTTTCTGCTAACTACACTCTCTAGTTATACTAACTATAACTGTGTTGGTCTATTCTATTGCTTGTTTCTCACTTTTAAAATTATCATATTAATATATATAGTTATTATGTATCTGATAATTTGCTTGCATACTACTTATAATTAAATCCCCCAGCATTATCTTTCTTTCTTTTCTTTTCTTTTTTTTTTTTTTTGAGACAGGTTCTTGCTCTGTCGCCCAGGCTGGGATGCAGTGGCATGATCTTGGCTCACTGCAACTTCTGTCTCCCTGGTTCAATTGATTCTCCCACCACAACCACACCAGTAGCCAGGACTACAGGCGCACCCTACACACCCAGCTAATTTTTGTATTTGTTGGTAGAGATGGGGTTTCTCCTTGTTAGCCAGGCTGGTCTCGATACTCCTGACCTCAGGTGATTCACCCACCTCGATCTCCCAAAGTGCTGGGATTACAGGCCCTAGCCAGCACGCCTGGCCTGTTTTTACATTTCATTTATTGTATTTCTTATTTTTAAAAGTATAGGCTGGGTGTAGTGGCTCACGCCTGTAATCCCAGCACTTTGGGAGGCTGAGGTGGGTGGATCACGAGGTCAGGAGTTCAAGACCAGCCTGACCAATATGGCAAAACCCCATCTCTACTGAAAATACAAAATTTAGCTGGGCATGGTGGCGCACGCCTGTAGTCCCAGCTACTAGGGAGACTGAGACAGAAGAATCGCTTGAACCCAGGAGGCAGAGGTTGCAGTGAGCCAAGATTGCACCACTGCACTCCAGCCTGGGCAACAGAGTGAGACTCCATCTCGAATGAATGAATGAATGTATTAGGTTATTTTCTACATATTCCTTTGATTGGCTTAATCATTATTTTAATTGCATCTTCTATTTAAGCATATGAAACAAACTTTTTTTTTTAAGAGACAGGGGGTCGGGGGTGCATATCTCATTGTGTTGCCCCTTCTTTAATCCCTGCCTCTTGGCTGGTCTCAAGCTCCTGGCCTCAAATGATCCTCCCACCTCGGCCTTCCAAAGTACTGGGATTACAGGTGTGAGCTGCCACACCTAGACTTTTGCATGTTATGTATGATGTTTGTATCATCCTGTTTCTGTTTACTGAATCAGGGGTGCCTTTTTTCTTCATGCGTTTTACGATTTTTGTTTGTGAGTCGTCTTTGATGTATTTCTATCAGCTAGAATTCTTTAAGACCTGAATTGAGGATGCCTTCTTCCAATGAAGATATGCATTGCTTTTTCTCTCAAAACTTGGGGGCATTATCAGTTTTTGTTCTCTTTAAGTAAAAAACCTTATAGATTTTTCAGCCATGCAAATAATGTTAATTCAGATTCCCAGGCCACATGAGAATCAGCATATGGCCATGAATTATTGGGGGAGACTTTTATTGATCTCTTCTCAGAACAAAAGCTAAGGTAGAGTTTCCTTCATGTTTATGTCTCTGGAGCAGATTTGTTTCTAGTGTTCTCTGAGGCCATATCTTTTTGTGCATCCAGTTTTATTTGGGCATAGGTGTATGTGTGGGAGGGGCCATCTTCCAACCAGCCAACCAGTTCTTAGCCAGATGCTACCCTTACTGTAGGAAAACAAGGTATTAGTACCCACTTATCTCCTTAAACTTCTTCCCCTTCTTTAATCCCTGCCTCTTGGCTGGGTGCGGTGGCTCATGCCTGTAATCCCAGCACTTTGGGAAGCTGAGGCGGGTGGGTCATCTGAGGTCAGGAGTTCAAGACCAGCCTGACCAACATGGTGAAACGCCATCTCTACTAAAAATACAAAATTAGCCGGGCGTAGTGGCACATGCCTGTAATCCCAGCTACTCAGGAGGCTGAGACAGAAGAATCACTAGAACCTGGGAGGCGGAGGTTGCAGTGAGCCGAGGTTATGCCATTGCACTCCAGCCTGAGCGACAGTGTGAAACTCACATACACACACACACACACACATGTGTATATTAAATGAATTAAATGTTTGAAAGGGTAGTTAGTAATCTTCATAAACTTGTTCTCATCTTATCTTAACCAAATAATTCCTCTTTTTTTATTTGATAGAAACAGGTACTTTATAAAATTCTCATCTGTTTTATTACCATGTATGTTCCTGAAGTTCTGTATAAGTATTACTGAAATTGGAAAAGGATACAGACTTAAATATTGTGTAGGGCCAAAACGTATGGAAGAAATTACTATAAAATATGGATCATAGGCTGGGTGCGGTGGCTCACGCCTGTAATCCCAGAACTTTGGGAGGCCAAGGTGGGCGGATCATCTGAGGTTGGGAGTTCAAGATCAGCCTGACCAACATGGAGAAACCCCGTCTCTACTAAAAATACAAAATTAGCTAGGTGTGGTGGCGCATGCCTGTAATCCTAGCTACTCTGGAGGCTGAGGCAGGAGAATCGTTTGAACCTGGGAGGAGGAGGTTACAGTGAGCCGAGATTGCGCCATTGCACTCCAGCCTGGGCGACAAGCGCGAAACTCCGTCTCAAAAAAAAAAAAAGGATCACAGTTGTATTTCAGCATAGCTAGTTCATCAAAAGTTAGCTCTTTTTTCCTTCATGTAGCAAGGATTACTATCAAACTTCTGTGTATAGAATTTGGGCTGGAAGGTCAGGCATCGTGGCTTATGCCTGTATTCCCAGCACTTTGGGAGGCCGAGGTGGGCAGATGACTTGAGGTCAGGAGTTCGAGACCAGCCTGGCCAACATGGTGAAACCCCATCTCTACTAAAAATACAAAAATTAACCAGGCGTTGTGGCACATGCCTGTAATCCCAGCTACTCCAGAGGCTGAGGCAGGAGAATTGCTTAAACACGGGAGACAGATGTTGCAGTAAGCTGAGATCATGCCACTGCACTCCAGCCAGGGCAACAGAGCAAGACTATCTCAAAAAAAAAAAAAAAAAAAAAAATTGGGGCTGGAGATCCTTGTGGTGTTACTGAAAAACTTGCCCCTCACATAGCACACTACTACACATGTGAATTCATCCACCAGTCTTTGGAAGTTAACATGTTTGTAGAACCTAATATAGTCTCTGTGCTGCTGCTTTTTTGTTTTGTTTTGTTTTTGTTTTTGTTTTTGTTTTTGAGACAGGGGTTTCACCCAGGCTGGGATACAATGGCACGATCTCGGCTCACTGCAACCTCGCCTCTCGGGTTCAAGTGATTCTCCTGCCTCAGCCTCCTGTGTAGCTGGGATTACAGGCATCCACCACCACGCGTGGCTAATTTTTGTATTTTTAGTAGAGATGGGGTTTCACCATGTTGGCCAGGCTGGTCTTGAACTCCTGACCTCAGGCGATCCACCTGCCTCAGCCTCCCAAAGTTCTGGGATTACAGACGTGAGCCACCATGCTTTGCCCCCTGTGTTTCTGTAACTACTTAAAAAAACAAAACCTGAGGAAGTTTATTAATCAGTAGACATGTATATGGCTGGAGAGGTATGTGATAAAGCAAATATAAAAAAATGCTTATTATAGGATCTAGATGATGAACATATGGATGTCACTGTAGAATTCTTCCAATCTTCCCATCGCTTGAAAATTTCCATAATGAAATATTAGAGAAAAAGGTACCCAAAGCCCTGAAGTACATGTGAAAGTCACAATTAGTAATGTGATAAAAGTCTTCAAAGTCTGCGTGTTGCATTAAGGCTAGGTTGTGTTTTGTTTTTTTTCTTGCAGGTTAAGTTCAGTGAACTAACTGTTGACATGTTCCGGATGTTACAAGCTCTGGAAAGGGAGCCAATGAATTTAGCTTCCCAGATGAATAAACCAGGAATGCAGGTAATTTCTTCTTTACATTTGCAAGTTTGGTAACCCTCTGGCTGCTTCTCTCCTGATAGAACGCTGATTATTCAACAGATACTACAAACTTATTGAATAAAGAATTAACTTGATGAGACATGGAGAAATAGATAAGCATAATCATAGTAAGACTGAGTGAAAATAAGACTTACTTGATAAGGGGTAGTGAAAATAGGCATTGATAATTCATTTGTCAAATGCAGCTTATATGTATAATGTTTTCTGTGTGTACATATAGGAATCAGCTGACAAGCCTACTAGACGAGAAAATCCCCACAAGTATCTTCTCTATAAACCAACCTTCAGCCAACTATATACTTTCTTAGCAGCATCTTTTAAGGTATGTGTGATCCAGTACTTTTTACTATAAGGTGAAAGTGTGCCCTAAATAGAATCTAAGAGTCACTCTTGAAAAAATATTTAAGAGTTTAGGTAAAATATAAAAATGAAAAACTGCCTTTAGAATAATGATCCTGATAATAGATATTTTTGTTTTGTTTTGTTCCTTTCTTTTTTTTTTTTTTTTTTTTTTTAACTTCTGGTAAGCTGTGAAATAGCTGTTTTGGAATGAAAATTGCTTATGATGTTGTGATTATTCCCATCATTAATTAATGATAATAGTGGTTCTCCTTCCTCCAGTTTTTTATTACTCAACGATTTTAGGTGTAACAGTGCAGAACTGGCCAGGCATGGTGGCTCATGCCTGTAATCCCAGCACTTTGGGAGGCCAAGCCGGGTGGATCACCTGAGGTCAGGAGTTCAAGAACAGCCTGACCAACATGGAGAAACCCCGTCTCTACTAAAAAAATACAAAATTAGCTGGGCGTGGTGGCACATGCCTGTAATCCCAGCTACTTGGGGGGCTGAGGCAGGAGAATCGCTTGAACCCCGGAGGTGGAGGCTGTGGTGAGCCAAGATTATGCCATCGCACTCCAGCCTGGGCAACAAGAGCAAAATTCTGTCTCAAAAAAAGAAAAATGCAGAACTGAAAAATAAAAGCAGAGTGCCTAGGCTTCTTATATACTCAAAGAGCTCTACGAAACATTTAGATCATCTGAAAGAATTATGAGAAATAGGAGAATTCTTCCCAAAGTCTACATAGAGAAAGCCACAGAAGGGACTTTGGCTTTTAGCCATATAGTCAGGATCTTTACTTCTCCTTTCAAGTTTTCAGAGAATATTCTCTAAATCATGGGGTTTTTGAAGCAGAGAATGTCTTCACAACTTTTGACAATAGTTATAGATTAATAATGAATCTCTGCTTTGTATATAAAGTCAGAACCAAGAAGAGCATTTCTTCACTTGGAAAAGACAACAGTGCATTCTTATTTATTCCAGAACTTTAAAATGTCATGAACTTTAAATAAAACCGTGTTGTTTATCCCTGTTTGTTGTTTTGTGTATGTGATTTTCTTTAATTTCAGGAGCTGCCTGCCAATAGTGTGCTTCTGATTTACCTGTCGGCCACTGGCGTTTTCCCCACAGGTCGTTCTGATAGTGAAGGTACAATAAAGGAATGCTCCCTGTTGTGAGCAGGGCTTGAATTCTCTTTATTTTCTACAAGACGATGGCCCATAGCCCACAGACCATCTCAGGCTTTCCAGACAGACTTCCAAATTTGAAACCTGGTCTATATGTTGATTGGCAATTTTGTAGATACCCCAGTCTGTCGTATTTTCTGAAATGTTATATGTCAAAGCCCATAAATCATCAGAAAATTCATATATTAAATGCATGCTTCACTATCAAATTTATCAAAAGCATAATATGTAAATCCATTTAGATATACATAAGGAGTTTGATGTTTCAAAGTTGAAAAGGATGATGGAATAACCAAGCCTAATGATGTATTTCACATCTTTGAATTTTTCTGAGCTTTCAGTATATTGGGGAATCCGGTCAATGGCTACATGATGGCTGAAAGTCTTTGTAGAAATCAGTGTACTTTTGTAACTGTGAAAGTTCAAGCCCTTGTCATGATTTTGTTTTCTGTCCTTGATTTTGTTTTATGAATTCAATCTGTAGAATATCGGGATGCTGTTTCAGAATAAAAACTTAAAACTGTCCAGAACATATGAGTCCAGAAATTGGTCAGAATAGATAAGTAACTTGGATGTAAATAAGATAATTAAATCTTTGCCTGGGCAAAAAAATAAATAAATAAAAATCTTAACATCCTTAACATTTTCCTCTTCATTTGTTTGTTGAAATTTGCATTCCTTTATAAAATGCATGTCCTTGCCATCTTCCTTGCATGACCTACAGATTCTCTTAAAATGTTAAAATGAAAACAAAACAAACCTCTTTAGTCTTTTCATTGCAGTGATTTTTTTAAGAAATGAAATATAATACAACATTAAAAGTAACGTAAAAAACTAGTTTTTTGTGATAGTACTTTTATTTATAATTATCTTTATGTCATATACTGTTAAATCAATTTTCTGGGTCTCTGCTTAACATATTGACTTTTTTGCTTTTTTCAAAGTATGATAGGTTATCGTACTTTGATAGGTCCTTTGAGAGAGATTATCTGAACATCCCACAGTTGCTGTTCCATTTAGACAGGAGTTTAGCTAATTCGTATGAATTTAGTGGGAAAAGGCTAACCTCAGAACCATAACTAAAGTGCTTGATATGATAGTGATAATAATGGATTTTTTGCATGCTGAAATCTGGCAATACATTCTTAAAGGTAAAGTTTTTGTGAATGAGAATTTTCAAATTCTATTCAAATATTTTCCTAAATTTTACAGTTAGTGGCTCATTTAAAATTGTATTTACTTATGAGATTAAGATTTCATTCTTTAAAAAAAGAGATTATTTTATTCTGCAACTTCCTTTTTTTTTTCTGAGACAGGGTCTCACTCTGTCATCCAGGCTGGAGTGCAGTGGTGTGATCATAGCTCACTGCAGCCTCAAACTCCCTGGCTCAAGTGATCCTTCTGCCTCAGCCTCCTGAGTAGCTGGGAATACGGGCACCTACCACCATGTTCAGCTAATTTGAAAAATTTTTTCGTAGAGACAGGGTCTCACTATATTGCCCAGGCTGGTCTGGAACTCCTGGCCTCATGCAGTCCTCCTGCCTCAGCCTCCCAGAGTGCTGGGATTACAGGCATGAGCAACCATGTCCAACCAACTTCCTTTTAAAATAATAGTGTTAAACCTGAGATTTTAAGTTTGCTTGAAATGTAAAGGTCATTTTGAACATCCCAGATCTCCATTCCTTTTATTACTTAGAATAATGATGCCATAGATTCTTGTTTTGTTTCTCATTATATTGTTTGAAGAACTGCTGAATAATCAAATGTTTTTGAAAATGTTGAAACTGACAACATACTGAAGTCATTTAAATACTCCATTAAATTAAAATGTTAAATTTTAAAAAAATTTAAATGTTGTGTAATTGTCTTCCCTTGAATCAATGAGAGATTCACACGGTACCTTTGTATTTGAACATCAGGTCAGTGTTAGTCTTCAACTGAAGTCTAGGATTCTTCCCTTTGTTTTTATAGGTCCTTATGATTTTGGAGGTGTACTTACTAATAGTAACCGGGATATTATTAATGGAGATGCTATCCACAAACGAAATCAGTCCCACAAGGAAATGCACTGGTATGTATTCTGGTGTCTCCTCTTATAAAAATCATACCTCTGTCTATAAGTATAAAAATATTAAGTAAAATGGGGAGTTTTTTCTAGTACTAGAATGATTTCCTTAGACTAATATTTTGGGACAGACCAGAAACACTTATTTGGATTCCAGCAATAATTCAGGCTCTGTCTATCCTAGGAAATTAGAACTTTTGGTTGATATTCATTGAATAAATATTTTATTGAGTATCTGTTGTATGTTACACACTGTTTAGTCACTAGGGATATGTCAGTGAACAAAATTGCATTCTAGTTGGAGACAGTATATATACACATAAATAAATATGTCAGGACATGATACGTGTAAAATCAATACGAACTTTTTTTTTTTTTTTTTGAGACAGAGTCTCACTCTGTCGCCCAGGCTGGAGTGCAGTGGCGCGATCTCGGCTCACTGCCAGCTCTGCCTCCAGGGTTCACGCCATTCTCCTGCCTCAGCCTCCTCAGTAGCTGGGACTATAGGCGCCCGCCACCACGCCCAGCTAATTTATTGTATTTTTAGTAGAGATGGGGTTTCACTGTGTTAGCCAGGATGGTCTCGATCTCCTGACCTCGTGATCCGCCCACTTCGGCCTCCCAAAGTGCTGGGATTACAGGCTGAGCCACCGTGCCCGGCCCAATACGAACTTTTAAACAAATTTTTTTCTTTAGAGACAGTCTCGCTCTGTCACGCAGGTCAGTTTTGATTTCCTAGCCTTAAGTGATCCTCCCACTTAAGCCTCCCAAAGTACTAGGATTACAAGTGTGAGCCACTGTGTTTGGCCCAAACTTTTTTTTTTTTTTTCTTTTTTTGAGATGGAATCTTGTTCTGTCACCCAGGCTGGAGTGCAGTGGCAGGATCTTGGCTCACTGCAACCTCTGCCACCCGGGGTCAAGCGATTCTCCTGCCTCAGCCTCCTGAGTAGCTGGGATTACAGGTGTCGGCCACCACACCCAGCTAATTTTTATATTTTTCACCATGTTAATCAGACTGGTCTTGAACTCCTGACCTTGTGATCCACCTGCCTCGGCCTCCCAAAGTGCTGGGATTATAGGCGTGAACCACCACACCCTGCCACATTTTTTTAAATTTTATTTTTTTAATTGAAAAATAATCATTGTAAATATTCCTAGGGTACATAATCATGTTTCTGTAGTTACAATGTATCATGATCAGATCAGAGTAATTAGCATACTCATCATCTCAAACATCCATTCTTTGTGTTGGAAACATTTAATATCTTTGTTCTAGCTATTTAAAACTATAATATAGGCTGGTAGCGGTGGCTCACGCCTGTAATCCCAACACTTTGGGAGGCCGAGATGGGTGGATCACTTGAGGTCAGGGGTTTGAGACCAGCCGGGCCAACATGAAATCCTGTCTATACTAAAATTACGAAAATCAGCCAGGTGTGGTGGCTTGCGCCTGTGGTCCTACCTACTCAGGAGGCCGAGGCAGGAGAATCACTTGAATGCATTAGATCAAGGCTGCAGTGAGCTGAGATTGTGCTCCAGTCTGAGTGACAGAGTGAGACTCCATGCCAAAAAAACAAAAGAAAATAAAAACTATATAACATTATTAGCTATAGTCATGCTACAGTGGTGTAGAACTCTAGAACATAATCCTTCTATCTAGCTGTAATTTTTTATTCTTTAACAAATCTCTTCCCTGTCCCTCCCTTCCTCTACCCTTCCCAACCTCTAGTACTGAATTTTTTTTTTTTTTTTTTTTTTGAGATGGAGTCTTGCTCTGTCGCCCAGGCTAGAGTGCAGTGGCACGATCTTGGCTCACTGGAACCTCCATCTCCCAGAATCAAGCCATTCTCCTGCCTCAGCCTCACAAGTAGCTGGGATTACAGGTGGCCACCACCACACCTGGCTAATTTTTTAATTTTTCATAGAGATGAGATTTCACCATGTTGGCCCATCTGGTGTCGAACTCCTGACCTTATTCTCAGCCTCCCAAAGTGCTGGGATTACAGGCCAGAGCCACCATGCTGGGCCTGAATTTTTTTTTTTCTTCTTTGAGACGGAGTCTTGCTCTGTTGACCAGGCTGGAGTGCAGTGGCTCCATCTTGGCTCACTGCAAGCTCCGCCTCCCGTGTTCTCTCCATTCTCCTGCCTCAGCCTCCAGAGTAGCTGGGACTACAGGTGCCTGCCAGCACGCCCAGCTAATTTTTTTGTAATTTTAGTATAGACGGGATTTCACCGTGTTAGTCAGAATGGTCTCAGTCTCCTGACCTCGTGATCCGCCTGCCTCAGCCTCCTGAAGTGCTGGTCTTATAGGTGTCAGCCACAGTGCCCGGCCCAGGCCTGAATTTTTTAATGTAAGATTTTGTTGGTTTAATATAGCACAAATGAATGTTGTTACGTGATTACAAATAGAACTTCAGGCCAGGAGCAGTGGCTCACGCCTGTGATCCCAACATCTTAGGAGGCTGAGGTAGAAGAATCACTTGAACCCAGGAGTTTGAGACCATGCAACATAGTGAGACTCTGTCTCTACAAAAACTTAAAAAATTATTTTTTAAAAAATGCAAAAAGTACAAAAACAAATAGAATTTCATCTACAAAAGTTCTTTCTTTTTCCTTTTTTTTTTTTTTTGAGACAGAGTTTCACTCTGCCACCCAGGCTGGAGTACCGTGGCACTATCCTGAGTCACTGCAACCTCTACCTTCCAGGTTCAAGTGATTCTCCTGCCTCAGCCTCCCGAGTAGCTGAGATAACAGGCACTTGCCACCATGCTTGGCTAGTTTTTGTATTTTTGGTAGAGATGGGGTTTCACCATGTTGGCCAGGCTGGTCTTGAACTCCTGACCTCAAGTGATACGCCTGCTTCGGCCTCCCAAAGTGCTGGCAATATAGGCATGAGCCACTGTGCCTGGAGTTCATTCTTTTTCTAAGCATAACAACTTTGTTGCTTGGGCCATTATTTGCTCTAGAATTTCTCTAGCTGAGAACAATCTGCTTATAAAGAAAACAGGACTGGTCTAAAACTTCGTTTCTAATACATATTGAATATCCTTTATCTGAAATGTGTGGGACCAGAAGTGTTTCGGGTTTTGGATTTTTCCAGATTTTGGAATATTTGCATATAGATAGTAAGGTGCCTTAGGGATGGGACCCATAAAATTCATTTCTGTTTCATATACACCTCTTGCACATTGCCTGAAAGTAATTTTATTTTTCCCTTTGAGATCCTGGATAAACTGTGTGTTGTGCACCTGCATGACTATGATCCATCATGTGAGGTCAAGTGTGGAATTTTCTACTTGTGGCATCATGTTGGTTCTCAAAACCTTTTGAATTTTGTAGCATTCTTCATTTTGGATTTTCAGATTAGGAACACTGAACCTGTACTACATGATCACTTACATGTGGGAGCTAAAAGAGCTGCACTCAGAAGCAGAGTGCAACGGTAGTTGTGAGGAGGTAAGGGTTGGAGAAAATAGGGAGATGTTGGTTAAAGTGTGCAACCTCTTGAGTTGTAAGATTAAACAACATTTAAAGTACAGCATGGTGATGATAATTAAAAATACTATATTGGCTGCGTGCGGTGGCTCAGGCCTGTAATCCCAGCACTTTGGGAGGCCATGGTGGGCAGATCACCTGAGGTCAGGAGTTTGAGACCAGCCTGGCAAAATGGTGAAATCCTGTCTCTACTAAAAATACAAAAAATTAGCTGGGTGTGGTGGGACGTACCTGTAATCCCACCTAGTTGGGAGGCTGAGGCAGGAGAATTGCCTAAACCTGGGAGGCGGAGGTTGTGGTGAGCCGAGATTACGCCACTGCACTCCAGTCTGTGCGACAGAGCAAGACTCCATCTCAAAATAAATAAATCAATAAATAATAAATTAAAATACTGTGTTGTTGGACCAAGTGTGGTGGCTCATTCCTGTAATCCCAGCACTTTGGGAGGCTGAGATGGGAAGATTGCTTGAGTTCAGGTATTCAAGACCAGCCTTGGCAACATAACAGGATCTTGTCTCTACTAAAAATTTAAAAAACAAGTCAGGCATTGAGGTGCATGCCCATGGTCCCAGCTACTTGGGAGACTGAGGTAGGAGTAACACTGGAGCCTGGGAGATCGAGGCTGCAGTGAGCTATGATCTTGCCACTGCACTCTAGCCTTAGTGACAAAGTGAGACCTCATCTCAAACAACAACAACAACAATAACAAAAATTGTTGTTCACTGGAAATTTTCTGAAAGGGCAAAGCTTATGTATTCCCTCTGCCCACTCCCCTGCCTCCTGCCGCCCACACACACAAAAACGGTAACTATGGGAATGGAAGTGTTGATTAATTTGATCATGGTAATCACTATACATGTATATGTTAACAAGTCATCACATTGTATACCTTCAATATATACAATTTTTGTCAATAAAAGAAAAACTTTTATTTGAAATATAGTGACGTTTGATGATATTGCTCAGTGAAACATTTATAAATTTACACTTACTTTAGTATCTATCCACATACGCACGTCGTGTACTCAGTCATTGGAAAGAGAACACGCACACCAAAATTCTGACCTTGCTCATTGGCTCTCACATGCATGTTACTGGACTTCAGCCTTTGGGTTCAATAGCTCTTCTGTGGGCCAGTGAAACTGCATGTTTAACAAGCCCCCGCATGTTTAACAAGCCCTTGATGCAAATGTTCAGAGGAAACATATGGTAAAAAGTAGCTGGGCGCAGTGACTCATGCCCATAATCCTAGCACTTTGGGAAACTGACGTGGGCAGATTGCTTGAGCTCAGGAGTTTGAGACCAACCTGGGCAACATGGAGAAACCCCATCTCTACTAAAAATAGAAAAATTTGCTGGGTGTGTTGGTGCATGCCTGCAGTCCCAGCTACTCAGGAGGCTGAGGTGGGAGGATCACCTGAGCCTGGGACATGGAGGTTGCAGTGAGCTGAGATTGCACCATACCACTGTACTGCTGCCTGGGCTACAGAGCAAGACGGTGTCTTAAAAAAAAAAAAAAAAAAGGTGATAGTAAAAAGGTTTTCCTGCTTACTACCTGCAGTGTTAAGATGTAGCTGTAAATATTAAAAATCTTTAAAATAGAGATTTTGAGGACTCATTGAAATACAAATCAGGTTTTGTTATTACATCTTTTTTCCAGATGTTCTCAAAAGGAACTTTTAAATATGAAACAGGTACCTGTGTGCCAACTTCTGAGGTTTTCATGCTGTGTTTCGTCATTTTTAAATACGCAGGCTTCTCTTTAGCTTGGATATTCTTAAATAACGATTGTCTCTGAACTTTTTTTTTTCAGATAAAACTATCTTGGCTATCCTAGTAAATACATACTTTTGTTTTCCCTTTGCTTAACTAGTCTTTGTTTTTCTCTCAGTGCTATGATGCAAAGGAGATATAAGCAGACCAAACCGAAGAATAAGATTTCTGAGACGTGGCTGACACAGTTTAACAGTTCTTCATTGTTGTTATTTTCCCAGCCTTCATCCTGGAGATCTCTATCCTTTCACCAGGAAGCCCCTGTTCATCATTGTGGATTCATCTAATAGTGTTGCATACAAGGTGAGTTCCATGAGAGCTATAGCACAGGGTAGACATCATTGTGGCACCAACCCAAGGGTACCCACTCTTAATGTGTGCCTTTTTATTTTGCTTTATTTTATTTAATTTTACACAGTTTGTATTTAGTGTTTCTTTTCTTTTGAGGTTGTGCATGCTAGTCAGGATCTGGTGCTATGAATAGAAACAAGAAGAAAACGCATGAATGGACACTCAGTGGAAAATAATAAATCCTTCTGCAGGAAAAAAAAATTCAAGATTCCCAAGATCTCTGGTGGGAGGTTTATTTTTGTTATATAACCCAGAATAATTTTTCTTTTATAGAGGTAGAGGTATAAGGGTGAATTTCTCTAGTGTTCAAACGTTTCCCCTTCTCATGCTGAGCTGCTGTAGTTTAAGTGAAACTTGTAGCCCATACTTTTAGTCTTTGAATATTAACATATTGTTTTACATGCACTTAATTTTTTGAAAATTTGTGACAATCACAAAAAAAAGATGGTCCTGAATGCTGAAATAAGTGACAGGGATCTAACTTGAACATCCTTCGTTTTATATTTCACTATTGAAATGATGATTTTCAGTGATTCTATAAAGAATGCCAGCGGTCGGCTGGGTGCAGTAGCTCACGCCTGTAATCCCAACACTGTGGGAGGCCAAGGCGGGCAGATCACCTGAGGTCGGGAGTTTGAGACCAGCTTTACCAACATGGAGAAACCCCCATCTCTACTAAAAATATAAAATTAGCCGGGCATGGTGGTTCATGCCTGTAATCCCAGCTACTTGGCAGGCTGAGGCAGGAGACTCACTTGAACCTGGGAGGCGGAGGTTGTGGTGAGCCGAAATCGTACCATTACTCTCCAGCCTAGGCAACAAGAACAAAACTCTGTCTAAAAAAAAAAAAAAAAAAAATACCAGCAGTGAAACACGTTAAAGGTGGATATTGTAATTCAAACTATAGTAATTTGCAGGAAAAGGAAAACACAGTCTTTAGGTCCTTTGTATCTGGTCAAAATGTTTCATTAGTGAAAAATGTATTCAGAAATCTGGGTGCACAGATCTGCCACCTCAAACTGTTTCTGCTGTGGGTGTTCATACTGCAGTTAGAGGGAGAAGCAAACTCCTGGCCGGGCATGGTGGCTCACGCCTATAATCTCAGTACTTTGGGAGACCGAGGTGGGCGGATCACAAGGTCAGGAGATCGAGACCATCCTGGCTAACATGGTGAAACCCCGTCTCTACTGAAAATACAAAAAATTAGCCAGGCGTGGTGGTGGGCACCTGTAGTCCCAGCTACTCGGGGGGCTGAGGCAGGAGAATGGCATGAACCCAGGAAGCGGAGCTTGCAGTGAGCCAAGATTGTGCCACTGCACTCCAGCCTGGTCAACAGCAAGACTCCGTCTCAAAAAAACAAAAGTAAATAAATAAAGAAGCAAACTCCTGATATGTTTCTATCAGGAGACCAGTGGAAATGTCTGGTAGCCAAGAGAGCTGACGCTAAGTATACGTTTTCCATTTAGTTTTCATGTTTAGTTTTACTTAAACTCTTTATTCCAAGAGCTTCCAATGTACCCTACATTTTTCAGCAGCATTTGTCCTCCTACTAATTTTGTTTAGTATTACAACTTTCGATTTTTAGGAAAGTTAGCAGCTTCCCCTCCCCTCCCCTCCCCTCCCCTCCCCTCAACAGAGTTTCGCTCTTGTTTCCCAGGCTGGAGTACAATGGAGTGATCTCAGCTCACTGTAACCTCCGCCTCCCAGGTTCAAGTGATTCTTCTGCCTCAGCCTTCCAAGTAATTGGGATTACAGGCTTGCACCACTATGCCTGGCTAATTTTTTGTATTTTCAGTAGAGACAGGGTTTCTCCATGTTGGTCAGGCTGGTCTCGAACTCCTGACCTCAGGTGATCCACCCGCCTCAGTCTCCCAAAGTGTTGGGATTACAAGTGTGTTCCACTGTGCCTGGCCAGCAGTGTACTTTCTTAAATTGTATGTGTGTTTTGTTTTTGTGGGAAATGGAAGAATGTGGGAGGCTGCTGAATGAAAAGATTTATTGGCTACCCTAATTAAACTTATAAAGCCAGAGGAGTCCAGGCATTTTGTGTCTTCACAGAATTCAAAAGAAGTACTCTGTCTTTGTCAATAAAAATGAATCTGTTGCAGCAGTTTGGTGGTGTGACAGAATGTGTTTTTGCACTGGGTCCAGTGTATTGTTTAACATGATCTAGCATCATCGAGAGTACTTTAGCAATCCATTAGTTTCTCCCAACTTAATTGGGCATTCTTGGATACCACTTCTCAGGAATACCATTCATTGTATGTGCCTGCTATTTCCAGAGGACTATTTAGATTTAGGATGAATGTTGGATGCCGACTTTAAAGATACCATTGTGTATAATTGGAAATGTATTTACTCAATTAATGCATCATGGCTTAATTTTAGATTTTAATATTGTGATGCACAGGACAGCTGTGGAATAATAGCAAGTTTTCTTTTGTTGTTATTTGCTTTTGATGGCACTGGCAGTGTCACTCCTCTAAAGAAATAAATGGTCCAGAACATACCAATCTTCAGAAATGAAAAAGGAGGCTGGGTGCGCAGTGGCTTCCGCCTGTAACGCCAGCACTTTGGAAGGCTGAGGCAGGCAGATCACTTGGGGTCAGGAGTTCAAAACCAGCCTGGCCAACATGGTGAAATCCCGTCTTTACTGGAAATTTAAAAATTAGCCGGACGGGGTGGCGCGTGCCTGTAGTCCCAGCTACTTGGGAGGCTGAGGCAGGAAAATCGCTTGAACCCAGGAGATGGGGGTTTCAGTGAGCCGAGATCGCACCATTGCAGTATTTGAGACAGAGTGAGATTCTGTCTCAAAAAAAAAAAAAAAAAAGAACCCCATATGCAGTAGGCAAATCAGACCATGGCACAGACCAATTTTAGTCTTTTTAGAAATTAATATTACTTACTACATTTAATGTAAGCATGTAGTTCTCTTTAGTAGCATATGAAGGTGTCTCATATTTATTTTTCCCACAAAAACATTTATAGGCTGGGCGCTGTGGCTCACACCTGTAATCCCAGCACTTTGGGAGGCCAAGACAAGAGGATCCCTTGAACCAGCAATTTGAGACAAAGCTGGGCAAGATAGCAAGACCCCAAATCTATTTTTAAAATTTAAAAATTAGCCAGGCATGTTTTTGTGAGCCTGTAGTCCCAGCTACTTCAGGAAGCTGAGGTGGGAGGATCTCTTGAGCCCAGGAGTTCGAGGATGCAGTGAGCTGTGATTGCGCCACTGCACTCCAGCCTGAGTGAGAGAGCAAAACCATATCTCTAAGAAGTTAATTAATTAGATGAAATGAAATTAAGCATTGTAAAGTCTTAAGCTACCACTTTGGAAGTTTTTTGTGTTTGTTTGTTTGTTTGTTTGTTTGTTTTGAGACAGAGTCTTGCTCTGTCGCCCAGGCTCGAGTGCAGTGGCGCAATCTTGGCTCACTGAAACCTCTGCCTCCTGGGTTCAAGCGATTCTCCTGCCTTAGCCTCCCAAGTAGCTGGGACTGCAGGCAAGCACCAGCATACCCTGCTAATTTTTGTATTTTTAGTAGAGACAAGGTTTCACTATGTTGGTCAGGCTGGTCTTGAACTCCTGACCTCGTGATCTACCCACCTTAGCCTCCCAAAGTGCTGGGATTACAGGCATGAGCCACTGTGCTGGCCTGCAAGTTTTTAGTGAAAAAAGAGAACTGGGTAACTGATGTATTATTTCTGGAGTATTTACTTTGCTATATATGTTTTATATAGGTATGGATGTTTTCATGTACATTTCTTCATTTAAATACTACGCGTTAATTTTTTTTTTTTGAGATGGAGTTTCGCTCTGTCACCCAGGCTAGAATCTCGGCTCACTGCAACCTCCGCTTCCTGGGTTCAAGTGATTCTCCTGCCTCAGCCTCCCGAGTAGCTGGGATTACAGGCACGTGCCACCATGCCTGGTTAATTTTGTATTTTTAGTAGAGATGGGATTTCCCCATGTTGGTCAGGCTTGTCTCGAACTCCTGACCTCAGGTGATCTGCCCTCATGAGCCTCCCAAAGTTCTGGGATTACAGGCGTGAGCCACTGCGCCCGGCCACTTGTTAGTGTTTATGAAGTAGCTCATGCATATAGTTTAAAGTTGTATTTCTCAACTATTTCTGTGCATCAGAAACCTTCAGAGCCCTTTTCGAACCACTTGTAGCTGGGCCCCACCCACCTCGTGTGATTATGGTCACTTCACTTGGGGTGGGTCTCAGCTACAGTATTTATTAAGACTAGCTCTGTTGTGCTGCCATGGTGAGAACTACTCACTCAAAAATCCTTCCAGATTTGCTACTAAAAACAGCAGTCTCCCACTTTTTGTTGCAACCCCTATTTGCCTCTTCCCAGAGGCCACTCTTTAAATAATTTTTGGCTATTTTGTTATTTAAACACCATTTTTCTTTTTCCTTCCTTCTCTCCCCTAACCACTCTTTTTCTAAATAATATATTGGCATTGATAATTCTTGATTCTTCAGTTTTAGGTGTTACATACTGATTTCCCACTATGAAAGAGAAATTTAGCTCTCTTTCCTCTTTCTGTCTCCAACTCACATTTCTACCCTTTCCATCGTTTTATCCATACCATAGATAATTTTGACAGATAATTTTTTTTGTTTTGTTTTGTTTTGTTTTAGTGGGAGGCTCACTCTGTCGCCCAGGCTGGAGTGCAGTGGTGCGATTCAGCTCACTGCAACCTCTGCCTCCCGGGTTCAAGCGATTCTCCTGCCTCAGCCTCTCAAGTAGCTGGGATTAGAAGCACGTGACACCACACCTGGCTGATTTTTGTGTTTTCGGTAGAGTGGGGGTTTCACTATGTTGCCCAGGCTGGTCTTGAACTCCTGACCTCCAGCGATCCACCTGCCTTGGCCTCCCAGAGTGCTAGAATTACAGACGTGAACCACCGCTCCCAGCCTAGCTTCCAGTATTTCTTTTTTTTCTTTTTTTGAGATGGAGTTTCACTCTTGTTGCCCAGGCTGGAGTGCAATGGCGCCATCTTGGCTCATTGCAACCTCTGCTCCCCAAGTTCAGGCCATTCTCCTGCCTTAGCCTCCTGAGTAGCTCGGATTACAGGTGCACACCACCACACCTGGCTAATTTTGTATTTTGAATAGAAACGGGGTTTCCCCATGTTGGTCAGGCTGGTCTCGAATTCAGATGATTCACCCACCTTGGCCTCCCAAAGTACTGGAATTATAGGTGTGAGCCATCGTGCCTACCCTTTTTTTTTTTTTTTTTTGAGATGCAGTCTCACTCTGTCACCCAGGCTAGAGTGCAGTGATACGATCTCGGCTCACTGCAGCCTCTGCCTCCCAGGTTCAAGTGATTCTCTTCTCTCAACCTCCTGAGTAGGTGGGATTACAGGTGCACACCACCACACCCGGCTAATTTTTTTGTATTTTTAATAGAGATGGGATTTCACCATGTTGGCCAGGCTGGTCTTGAATGCCTGCCTGGGCCTCCCAAAGTGCTAGGATTACAGGTGTGAGCCACCACGCTCAGCCTGAGCCATGGTGCCCAGCCCAGTATTTCGTAAGAAGCATGAAGCATTCTAATTCTGTTTTCTTTTTTTACGCAACATGTTTTCAGTGTCTGGAAACATATAGAATCTTCTCTTTCTCTTTAGTGATTTTTCAGTTTTTCAATATTGTGTCCTGGTTCGAGTTTACTTTTTTTTTTTTTTAAGACAGAGTTTCGCTCTTGTTACCCAGGCTGGAGTGCAGTGGCAGGATCTTGACTCTCTGCAACCTCCACTTCCCAAGTTCAGGCGATTCTCCTGCCTCAGCCTCCCAAGCAGCTGGAATTACAGGCATGCGCTACCACACCTGGCTAATTTTGTGTTTTTTAATAGAGATGGGGTTTCACCATTTTGGCCAGGCTGGTCTTGAACTCCTGACCTCGTGATTCACCCACCTCAGCCTCCCAAAGTTCTGGGATTACAGGTGTAAGCCACTGCGCCTGGCTGGTCTGGGTTTACTTTTAACTATGGTGCTTGACATGTACTTGGTGAATTATTTCAGTCTGGAAACTGCTCATTTTCTAGAGTTAGTCCATTGATTTTCTCTCTGCATTTTTTTTTTCCTATTCTGTCTTTTAAGAACTTTTTTCATTATTGGACATTCTGGTCTAGTTGTCTCTCATTTTTTGTCTGTCCTTTGCTCCTTAATACATTTTTTCTTTAGGAAATCCCCTCATCTTTATCTTCTAAACCTTTTATTGAGATTTTTCATTTGTCTCTGTATTTTCTTTTCATATATATAGAAATAGATGCATGTGTGTTTATGTAACACATACATATGCACATATATATATAATTATCTTGGGTTCTTTTTTTTTTTAATCATGGTTGAAATATCTCACTTTCCTTTGAGAATATCAGTGATCATTTAAAATTTCTCCCTGCCTCATATCTGCTTCCTCTTTGTTCATTTGTTTCTGCTTGTTTTTGCCTCTGTCTTTCTCATTAGAGACTTTCCTGAGAGTATCATAATCCCCGCTTGTTTGCTCATATTTAAGTTTGGAGCCTAGCAAACTGATCAGAAGCTCTGAGTGGTGGTTCCAACTGAACTCTGGGACTGGTTCCAACTGAGCTGGACCTTATAGTTGGGTAATCCCTAATGCCAGTATCTTTAGGTCTTCCTTCATAGCCTGGTCATATATATCAGAGAAGATGCCACTATTCCGCCTGGAATATGAAGGTCTAGTGACCAGCATGATGCCATGTTTTCCCTGAAGCGTGTGTGTGTGTGTGTATGTGTGTGTGTGTGTGTGTGTGTTTATAGAAACATGTATCCTTACCCAGTGCCTCACACTTAAAAGAGTCTTTTTTTTTTTTAGATGGAGTCTTGCTCCGTTACCCAGGCTGGAGTACAGTGGCATGATCTCGACTCACTACAACCTCTGTCTCCGGGGTTCAAGTGGTTCTCCTGCCTTAACCTCCCAAGTAGCTGGGACTACAGGCGTGTGCCACTATGCCTGGCTAATTTTTGTAGTTTTTAGTAGAGACAGGATTTCACTGTGTTGGCCAGGCTGGTCTAAAATTCCCTACCTCAAGTGATCCACTCACCTTGGCCTCCCAAAGTGCTGGGATTACAGGTGTGAGCCACCACACCTGGTCAAAAGAGTCTTAATCAGTGCATGTTGAATGATGAAATGAGGGTGCTATTGTCCTTATTTTGTACTTGAGGAAACTGCCTCTGAGGTTCAGGATCTTGTCTAATATTTCCAACACCAGTCTTTCTCATTCCAGTGCCCATGCTCTTTCCCACATAGGAAAAATGTAGCTTTTCAGGCTTGTCTGAGCCTCATGTTAGAGGAATATTGTGACTGAAATACCAGGATTTGTTTAACAAGTATGGCCCATATTTTGGGTCTTAGCTTGCCAGTAGGGGTAAACTAAGCAAGTTGATTGGCCTTATCTGTGGTAATGTAGTACTTAGTAGGAGTTTAAAATTAAAAAAAAAAAAAAGCCGTCCAGGCACAGTGGCTCACACATGTAATCCCAGCACTCTGGGAGGCCGAGGCGGGTGGATCACAAGGTCAGGAGTTCGAGACCAGCCTGACCAATATGGTGAAACCCCATCTCTACTAAAAATACAAAAATTAGCCGGGCGTGGTGGCACATGCCTGTAATCGCAGCTACTCAGGAGACTGAGGCAGGAGAATCGCTTAAACTTGGGAGTCAGTGAGCCAAGATTGCACCCCTGCACTCCAGCCTAGACGACAGAGCGAGACTCCATCTCAAAAAATAAAACACCCTCAGTCATTTTGGGCAATACTACTTTTTCTTTTTTCCCCTGGAAGAAGAAAATCCTTTTGCACATTGAAGTATTTATGGCAGAGCTAGCTGGATGCCTGCCTGTGAAAATGACTTACAGATTTGTCAAAACAGGAGTATTTATCTAAACAGCCTCATCCTAAAGTATTTGACTGATGTCTACAGCAATCAGTTTCTTAAGACATTCACAACAGGATTCAGTTATGTAAGAGCTCTTCTGCCAGTCAGCCTCACTCTCATTCCATTTCTTTCTTGCTGCTTTGAAAGACCTTCTTTTTGTTTTTGGTGTCCTGCAGTTATATGGTGATATATCTAGGTTTGGCTTCATCTGTTGGAATCTGTTGGACTTCTTGAGGTGGTAGGTTGGAGTTTTTTGTTACTGCTGGGAAATTCTCATTTTCTCTTCACATATTGATGGTATCTAAGCCTCTCTCTCCTCACCTTCTGGAGCTCCGATTAAATATGTGTAGTAGATATTCACACCGTATCTTCCACATTTCTTAACCTCTCTTCTGTCTGTATTTTCCATCATTTTGTTTCTTTGATTGAGCTTTGTATAGTTGCTTCTGATCTAGCTCTTAGTTCAAAATTCTCTCTTAAGCTGTGTGTAACTTGCTCTCAGACCCATCTATTGAGTTTTTTTGTTGGTTATGGTATTTTTCATGTCTAGAAATTATATGTCATTCTTTTTTAAGTATTCCATTGCTGTTTTTTATTTTATTTTATTTTATTTTTTGAGACAGAGTCTCGATCTGATGCCCAGGCTGGAGTGCAGTGGCACGATCTCGGCTCACTGCAACTTCCACCTCCCGGGTTCAAGCGAGTCTCCTGCCTCAGCCTCCTGGGTAACTAGGACTATAGGTGGGGACCACCAAGCCTGGCTAATGTTTGGTGTTTTTAGTAGAGACGGGGTTTCACCATGTTAGCCAGGATGGTCTCTATCTCCTGACCTTGTGATCCGCCTGCCGTGGCCTCCCAAAGTACTGGGATTACAGGCATGAGCCACTGCGCCCAGCTGCTCCATTGCCCTTTTTATAGTTTCTTATTTTCAAGTGTATTTCTTATTTCTTCAAACTTAATAAGCATACTTACTATTTGTTATCTATATTATATTTTCTATAATCATACATGAAATCAGAATTTCTTCTTTTTTCTTTTTTTTTTTTTAATTGAGACAGTTTCACTCTTGTTGCCCAGGCTGGAGTACAGTGGCGTGATCTCGGCTCACTACAACCTCCGCCTCCCAGGTTCAAGCAGTTCTCCTGCCTCAGCCTCCCAAGTAGCTAGGATTACAGGCATGTGCCACCACACCTGGCTAATTTTGTATTTTTAGTAGAGACGGGGTTTCTCCATGTTGGTCAGGGTGGCCTCAAACTCCCAACCTCAGGTGATCCACCCGCCTCTGCCTCCCAAAGTTCTGGGATTACAGGCTTGAGCCACCGCGCCCGGCCTGAAATCGGATTTTCTATGTGAAATCCGATTTTGCTGTTTGAGATACCCTTTGCTGTTTTTGTGCCCCTGTATGCTTGATTATTTTTGACTATGTTTCTTATTATCCTTAAAAATTACTTGTATGAAGTTCATAGAGCCCTAGGATGAGAATACCTTTATGCTGAGAGGGTCTGCATTGATTTATGCCAGACACCCGGAGGCACTAATAGTTTGGGATCACCTAGATGATAGAAATTTGGGCTGCAACTATGCATGAGGGCTGGCTTACACTGACAGCCCTCAGGAACTAATTTTTGTTTTCTTTTGTTTTCTGCTCAGCATCAAGAAAAAATTTTTTGCAGTCCCATGTGGAGTGATCATGGAGGGGAGAGGAAGTGTCGAGTTTGGTTTTCGTTAATCCTTATACTGACAGTATAGCCCTTTAGGATTCCAGGTTAAAGGGTGTAACCTTTTACGATTCCAATTTAAAGGCTGTAGCCTTTAGGATTCCAGTTTAATGCAGGGCGAGTTTTCTGTTAGATTCTCATCTTGGACAGATGCTGAGCTGTGATATTTGTCCCCTTTTCCAGATGAGATCTTCAAAACCCAAATTCAAGTTGCTAGATTGATTCAGGGCAAGAGTTCTGGAATCTGTGTGTCCTCTCAGTCTCCTCTACAGGTTTTTCTGTATCTCTCTGCCCTTAATTAGTGAAGCGTCGTAGAGTTCAGTCCTTGTTCTTTTCTACCTACAGCTGACTTCTTGATGTTCTTAGCTGATTTTATGGCTTTGCTGTTTCTGCATTGACAACTTCCAGACCAGACCTCTCTCTCAAACTCAATTTGAATATTATCTACCTACTCCACATCTTTAGTTGTAATTTAGTTGGTAGAGTTGGCAAACTGAACATGCCCAAGACGGAATTCCTAGGCTCCTCCATATACAGCTTTCCCCATTTTAGTTCATGGCTACTATACTATTGTTGTTGCCCCAGCCAGAATCCTTGATTTCATACTTGACTCCTCCTCTTCTGACATCCAAGATCGATTTCAGGAAATCTTGTTGACTCTAATATGGATATCCAAGATCCTGTTACCTCCTCTGCCTCATCCTGGCTCATACCACCATCATCATTCACCTGAATTATTGCAGTAGCCTTCCAACGAGCCTTCCTCCTTCCTCGCTCTCCTATAAGTGTGCCTATAAGACAGATATGCCACCTTTCTACTCAAAATCACCAATAGCCTGTCATCTCACTCACAAGAAAGGCTTTATTTTTTCTGCTCACACATACCCTTCCCTCCCCAGCCTTCCAAAAACATCTCTGATCTTCTCTCTTCCCAGGCCCCTGATTGCTGAGTTCTCCTCAACCACACTGACCCCCTTGCTGTTCTTGAAACATATCAGGCAGTCATCTGCCCTAGATCTGTACATTCTTTTCCCTCTGCCTTGAATCCTCTTCCAAAGATACCTACATTATTCTTTAGGTGTTTGAGCAAATAACACCTTTTATAAGGTCTTCCCTAATTGTCCTACTTAAAATTAGATGCCTCCCCAGTACTCCTTATCCACCTTTCTTACTTTATTTTTCTTAATAATCGTAACAGTTAACTTCTCCATAGTGACTAGTAGCATGCACTATTCTAAGCACTTTATGTGTATACATTTAATTCCTGCACAATACAGTGTGTTGCTTTTATTGTTCTCATTTTACTGATAAGAACACCAAGGCACAGATAAAGGTTAAATTTGCCCAAGATCACACAGATAGTGGGTGGCCAAGTTGGAATGTAAGACAATGGACTGTGAAACCTGTGCTATTAACTATGTGCTATGCTTCCATATATAGCACTTGTCACCTTCTATATTATATAACTTATTTAGTTGGTTAGTTTACTGTGGGTCACAAGCTACCATTTCTCCATCCCCCACCCAACTGTGAGCTCCAGGCCAGGCATGGTGGCTCACACCTGTATTCCCAGCACTTTGGGATGCTGAGGCAGGTGGATTGCCTGAGGTCAGGAGTTCAAGACCAGCCTGACCAACATGGTGAAACCCCATCTCTACTAAAAATACAATAATCAGCCGGGTGTAGTGGCACATGCCTGTAATCCCAGCTAGTAGGGAGGCTGAGGCAGGGAGAGTTGCTTGAACCTGGGAGGTGGAGGTTGCAGTGAGCTGAGATCTCCACTGCCCTCCAGCCTGGGTGACAGAGTGAGACATCATCTCAAAAAATAAAAATAAAAACATACATACATAAATGTCAGCTCCAGAAGATAGAGTTTTTTCTGTTTTGTTTACTGTTGTATTTCTAGCACCTGTAGCAGTGTCTACTTCTTAGGTCTATGAGTATTTGTTGAAGAAGAGAATAAGAGATCTTTAAAAAGAACATTATATACTGTTTTAAGCAAATGCTTTTTTTTTTTTTTTTAAGAGACAGGTTTTCATTCTGTCACCCAGGCTGGAGTGCATGGAGTGCAGTGGTACAATCATAGCTCACTGCAGCCTCAAACTCCTGGGCTCAAGCGATCCTCTCCTGCCTCAGCCTCCTGAGTACTAGGACTACAGAAACATGCCACCACACCTGGCTAATTTTTAAATTTTGTGTAGAGATAGGGTTTTCCTTGTTGTCCAGGCTAGTCTTGAGCTCCTTGCGGTAAGCGATTCTCCCACTTTGGTCTTCCGAAGTGCTGGGATTATGAGCCACCATGCCCAGCTAGTGAGTACATTTTAAACCTCAGTTAAATAAATAATTTCCTAGGCAAAAGATTGAATGGCTATATGAAAGAAGTCTGAAAAGCCCTATCAGTGGCTAGAAATAGAAGAAAGTTATCAAAATTATTTCCTTTTCCCCACAAGAAAGGCCTCTAGCCCTTCTGGGATTACCAATAAATTTTTTTTTTTTTTTGAGACAGAGTATCACTCTGTTTCCCAGGCTGGGATGCAGTGAGGTGATCTCAGCTCACTGCAACCTCTGCCTTCTGGGTTCAAGTGAGTCTTCTGCCTTAGCCTCCCAAATAGCTGGGATTACAGGTGAGTTTCACCACGCCTGGCTAATTTTTTTTTTTTATTTTTTATTTTTTTAGTAGAGACGGGATTTCACCATGTTGGCCAGGCTGGTCTCGAACTCCTGATCTCAGGTGATCCACCCCGCCTCGGCCTCCCAAAATGCTGGGATTACAGGCATGAGCCACTGTGCCCGGCCCAATAATACTTTGAAACTTTTAGAGTCAGATATACAATTTAGGGCAATGAAAAAGATCAGCACTATCCAATTCATTCTGTAATAGGCCACAGAATACTTGTATGGCTTTGGTCACGTCTTTGATCTTCTCTGAGCTACTTTTTCCTTCTCTAGAAAATAAGTTGTGAAGGCCGGGCGCGGTGGCTCAAGCCTGTAATCCCAGCACTTTGGGAGGCCGAGACGGGCGGATCACGAGGTCAGGAGATCGAGACCATCCTGGCTAACACGGTGAAACCCCGTCTCTACTAAAAAATACAAAAAACTAGCCGGGCGAGGTGGCGGGCACCTGTAGTCCCAGCTACTCGGGAGGCTGAGGCAGGAGAATGGCATAAACCCGGGAGGCGGAGCTTGCAGTGAGCTGAGATCCGACCACTGTACTCCAGCCTGGGCGACAGAGCGAGACTCCGTCTCAAAAAAAAAAAAAAAAAGAAAATAAGTTGTGAATGCTGATCTCACGAGATTGTTGTGATTGCAGATTAGGATCTATGAAGCCTAGTAGTTTCTGGAAAATAGCACTCAGTAAATGATAGGAATTATTATCACAATGATACTGTTTCCAGACAAAATTAGCACACACGAAAGAAAACTTTACCCCAACTTAGTTTATCGATATCGAGTAGAAGAATTTAAATAAAATACTAGCCAATAGGCTTATTAATAGAATCATCTATCAAAAGAGTTTATCTGAATCATGCATGAAGGTTAGGTATAGGAAAATCAGGCCAGGTGCGGTGTCTCGTGTCTGTAATCCCAGCACTTTGGGAGCATGAGGCACGAGGATTAGGAACTCTAGAGGCCAAGAGTTCAAGACCAGCCTGAGCAATATAGCAAGACCCCATCTATAAAATGAAAAACTAGTTGAATGTGGTGCCACGTCTGTGCAATGCTCGCTACTTAGGAGGCTGGGGCAGGAGGATTGCTTGAGTTCAGAAGATAAACACTGCAGTGAGCTATGATCACACCACTGTACTCCTGCCTAGGTTACAGAGCAAGACCCTGACTCAAAAAAAAAAAAAAAAAAAAAAAAATTCATACTATAAACTATGTTGATAGGATAAATAAGACAATCACATGCTTTCGTAACAGTCATTTAGTAAAATCTAATAAAACTCATTGCCTGTTCTTAACTAAAGCACTTGAACCTATGATGAAGAGCTTCTGTATTAAATAGCCAACTTTGTACTTAGAGAAACACTAAAAGTATGTTTAATTAAAATAAGCAAGAAAAAGAGAATGCCTGTTACTATCATTATGATACAGTATTACTTTTGTCCCAACTAGAAATTCGTAACATTCCCCAAATAAAACAGTAACAAAGTGGTTCAGATTAGTAAAAGAGGACACAAAACAGTAAATATTGGAAAGAATGAGATGAAAATCACTAGTTGCAGATGGTGTGATTTTATATTTAGAAAATCAAGAGGAATCACAGAAAAGCTACTAATATGAATATAAATTCATCACAGTGGTTGGTTAGATATAGGACAAACATACAAAACTCAATAGCAACTTTATAATGAGCTATGTCTGGTTAAAATTTATTCATTTGTATATATTTGCTATAATTTTTCTTATTAGATCAGAACAGAGTAAAGTCACATGTAAAGCACCTTAAACTATTTCTCAGGCCTAAAATTTAATTATAATCTGATAGAAGGTATTCGTGTATTTGTGTCAGAGGTCTCCAAGGTGATTCCCAGGTTCAGTGATTTCCTAGGAAGACTCACAGGACTCGGCATATAGTCATACTCACTGCTAAGATTTAATACAGTAAAAGAATACAGAGCAAAATGAGCAAAAGAAAAAGATATGTGGGGTGAGTTTGGAGAAAACCAAGTACAAACTTCCAGGGACCCTCTTCCAGCGGAGTCACACAGGATACACTTAATTGCCCAACCAACAAGTTGTGACAGCATGGATTAAATATTACCTACCAGGGAAGCTTATTAGGAACTCAGTAACCAGGGTTTTTATTGGGAACTGATCTTGTGGGCACTCTCTGCCTGACTCTTAACAAAATGCTTGACTCCCAGAAGACAGGCAGGTGTTCAGTATAAACCATCTTGTTTGCACATTCTAGGGAGAGCGAGCCACTCTTTATCAGTTCTGCTAATGGTAGGAATTGTCACCAAAACTAAGTTCCCAGAAGCCAGCCAGGGGCCAACCCAATAAGCAAAGCTTCCGAAGGATGGCAGTCTGGCTTGCTTTGCTAACTCTTCTCTGCACAGTATTATTGAAGAAAAAAAAAAAAAAAGTCGGGAGAGAAGTTGTTTAGCAAGGTGTACAAAGAAAAAGGAGACCTTGAGAAAAAAATAATAGCAATGTCCATTTTAGCCCTATCCAGGAGGAAAAGCGATATGGCCATCTTTAGGGATCTGTAGTGCAGAAAATGCCTCAATCTGTCTTATCAAAAGAATCAGTCAATTTACTCCCTTTGTGTTTGGATTACAAGATACTTCTAATTTATCTGAATTATTTGCTTAATATTTTTAGTACTGGTATAACATTCACAAAGTCACAGAATCAAAAATTCCAAGAAGGCATATTGTGAAATCTCTTCCTGCCACTTAGTCCCAATGTGCTAAGTTCCTATCTCTCCTATAGATAGTCACTGTTACCTGTTTCTTATCCTTTTAGAATGAAATTGTAAATGGATATACAAACTAAAACAAATAGTCTTTTTTTTTTTTTTTTTTTTTGAGATGGAGTCTCACTCTGTTGCCCAGGCTAGGGTATAGTAGTATGATCTTGGCTCACTGCAACCTCCACCTCCTGGGTTCCAGCAGTTCTCCTGCCTCAGCCTCCCTAGTAGCTGGGATTACAAGCACACACCACCACGCCCAGCTAATATTTGTATTTTTAGTAGAGACGAGGTTTCACCATGTTGGCCAGGTTGGCTCGAACTCCTGACCTCAAGTGATCTGCCTGCCCTTGGCCTCCCAAAGTGCTGGGATTACAGGCATGAGACACCATGCCCAGTCAACAAATAGTCTTTAGTTTTCTTAGTTATATAAATAGTAGTAACATCTTATACCACATTGCACCATATCTTTTTTCATTTAATAAGAAGTATTGAGGCTGGGCCTGGTGGCTCACACTTGTAATCCTAGCACTTTGGGAGGCTGAAGACGGGCTGATCACTTGAGGTCAGGAGTTCAAGACCAGCCTGGTCAATATGGCAAACCCCCGTCTCTACTAAAAACACAAAACTTAGCCAGGCACAATGACATTCTCCTGTAATCCTAGCTACTCAGGAGGCTGGGGCACAAGAATCACTTGGGCAGCGGAGGTTGCCGTGAGCCGAGAGGTGGAGGTTGCACTCTAGCCTGGGCGACAGAGTGAAACTCTGTTTCAAAAAAAAAAAGAAAAAAAGTGTTGGAGGCCTTTCATACCTGTTCATAAAGAACTTCTTCATTCTTTTTTATAGCTACTGCTTATTCCATTGTATTATTGTAGCATAATTTATTATACCAATCCTGTATTGCTGGTCATTTGGTTGTGTTATTTCCATTCCTTCACTATTACTAACAAGGCTTCGAGGAATAACTTAATACTTACGTAATTTTATTGGTTGCATAGTGTATCTGTAGGGAAAATTTCTAGTTTGGGAATTTCTGCATTAATGATATATGCATTTGAGTGTAATAGATGCTGCCAAATTAAATTGTCTTCTAAAGTGTTCATACCAATGTATACTCCTGTCACCTACATATGTGTATTTCCCCACATTCTTGCCAACAGTGTATATTCTCAAACTTTTAGAAATTTTGCTAAACTGATAGGTTAAAAATGGAATTTTTTTTTTTTTTTTTTTTTTTTTTTTTGGGGAGATAGTCTTGCTCTGTAACCCAGGCTGGAGTGCAGTGGTGTGATCTTGGCTCCCTGCAGCCACCACCTCCCGGGTTCAAGTGACTCTCCTGCCTCAGCTTCCCAAGTAGCTGGAATTACAGGCATGCACTACCACGCCCGGCTAATTTTTATGTTTTTAGTGGAAACAGGGTTTCATCATGTTGGCCAAGCTGGTCTCCACTCCTGACCTCAGGTGATCTGCCCACCTTGGCCTCCCAAAGTCCTGGGATTACAGGTGTGAGCCAATGTGCCCGGCTGAGAGGCTCCTTCAATATTATGAGATTAATCCTTTGTAATGTGAGTTCCAGATGTTTTCTTTAGTTCATTATTTGACTTTTGATTTTGTTTATGCTATGTTCTACCATTCATAAGCTTTTGATTTTTATGTAACTAGGTTTATCAATCATAGTTAATCATAACAGGAAAGTCTAGGTCAAAAAAATAATTACTATGTTTTCTTTCACCACTTTTATTGTTTAATTTTTTACATTTACATTTTTTATATATTTGGAATTTGTCCTAATGTGTGGTGTGAAGTATGGAGCCAACTTTCTTTCATATGGCTATTCAGTTTTTCCAGCCAATCTGAGGTGTCATTATTGTCATGTATACATAAGTCCTGAATGTTTTGGAGTCTAATTCTGGACTTTTCATTCTGTTCCATTGATTTTCTGCCTACTCTTATACCAGCACCACTTTAATTACTGAGGTTTTTCTTTTGTTTTGTTTTTTGTTTTGAGACAGGGTCTCGCTCTGTTGCCCAGGGTGGTGTGCAGTGGCACAATCACAGCTCGTTGTAGCCTTGACCTCCCTGGCTCAAGTGACTCTCTCACCTCAACCTCCCAAGCAGCTGGGACTGCAAGCATGTATTACCACATTTGGCTAATTTTTCTATTCTCTGTAGAGTCGGGGTCTCACTATTTTGCCCAGGCTGGTCTCAAACTCCTGGGCTCAAGTGATTCTCCCACCTCCCAAAGAGCTGGGATTATAGGCGTGAGCCACTGTGCCTGGCCTTACTGAGGTGTGAAGTATGTTTCAATATCTGATGAGTCTAGTTCCCCCTCTGCTGTTTTTCAGAGTTCTCTTGGGTAATCCAATTTCTCCATATGAACTTTACAATTACTTTTTTCAGTTGTAGGAAAAAAAGACTGTGACTATTTTTATTGAGGTTGGTTTAAATTTTAATAAGTTAGTGTAATGACATTTTATAATTGTTTTATCTCTGAGAACATAGTATGTCTTGGCTGGGCATGGTGGCTCATGCCTGTAATCCCAGCACTTTGGGAGGCTGACTGAGGTGGGTGGATCGCTTGAGCTCATGAGTTTAAGACCAGCCTGGGCAACATGGCGAAGTTCTGTCTCTACTAAAAATACAAAAATTAGCCAAATGTGGTGGCATGCACCTGTAGTCCTAGCTACTGGGGAGGCTGAGGCAGGAGAATTGCTTGAACCAGGGAGGCGGAGGTTACAGTGAGCTGAGATCGTGCCATTGCACTCCAGCCTGGGCGACAAGAGCGAGACTCAAAAAAAAAGAACATGGTATGTCTTCACATTTGCTCCAGTCTTCATTTTATCATTCAGGAGTATTTAAAAATTTTTTTTTGTTGTTTGATTTTTTATTTCTTACTAAGTTCACTCCTGGGAGTTTTATTTTTCTTGTTGCTTTACCACACAGCTTATGATTTTACTTCCCTTGTAGATATACCTTCAGGAAAAGGATATGATTATGCAGAGTACTTTAGTTTTAGTATCAGCTTGTTACTGTAAATCACACGTTGACATTCTGGTCTTTATGTCATTCCATGAGAGCAGTTATTATGACCCACAATAAGAGATGACACCAGGAATCAGGTTTTGGAGCTGAAAGCCAGATCCTGGATCTTGGAAAGTTCACCTTTATATATACCAACGTGTGTTGCTCGATGGAGTGGCCTCTTGGTATACAGCCAGATGACTTCTCCTTGCAAAAGTACAATCATGTTTATGCATTGTGTTTAAAAAAATCAATAGTTCACTCACTAAACTATTTCGATTGAGAGCCTTTAAGAAAGCCTATTATGGGCCAGGCGCGGTGGCTCACGCTGTAATCCCAGCACTTTGGGAGGCCGAGGCGGGCAGATCATGAGGTCAGGAGATCGAGACCATCCTGGCTAACACGGTGAAACCCCGTCTCTACTAGAAATACAAAAAATTAGCCGGGCACGGTGGCGGGCGCCTGTAGTCCCAGCTACTCAGGAGGCTGAGGCAGGAGAATGGGGTGAACCTGGGAGGCGGAGCTTGCAGTGAGCGGAGATCGCGCCACTACACTCCAGCCTGGGCAATAGAGCGAGACTCCGTCTCAAAAAAAAAAAAAAAAAAAAAAGCCTATCATGCATGGTACTTATATATGAATGGCAGTCTCCTTAGCTGTTGCTGATGTTTCTGCATCTATTTATGAGTTTAAGGGCCCAATCTATTCACTAAAGATATACTTTGGAAAATTACTAAATAACTATCAAATCTTTAATGCAAGTTTTAAATTCTTATATATTACAGAATTTCACAAACTTGTTTGGACAACCACTAGTCTGCTTGCTTTCTCCTACAGCATATCCAAAAGCTTTACAAGGTATGTACCCTCATTGCCTGTTACAGCCATAGGTTGCAAATAAACACTATCTACATTTTGAATAGTACTGATCTTTGTTTTTTCCTCCCATAATGATCGTATGTGGATTTATGATGTTTAATGTGGCAGGTGTCGCTCTGAAATATACCCAGAAGCCTTGCCAACAACCAGGATCCCTTAATGTGCTACCATTAGGCCTTGAGATAATTCATCCCTGAGAAAGAAGTGGTTTTGTTCCTTGCTGATGGGGAACTCATGATTTGTAAATTTTAAAATTTGTTTTACAGGTGTTTGTTTGCTGGTCATATCCATATAGCATGGTCTTCCTATATCTTTGCAGGCATGTTTTAAAAGATCCAAGGCATCTTTTAAGACTATAAGATTGCTGGTCTAGGAAACTTCTCAGTCTATGCCTCAGAGTTAGGATAACGTAACTGGCACAACTTAAAGTGTTTCTTTTATTCACATTTTTGCCTTGTTTTAATTTTAAAATAAAAGAACCTCTTTTAAGTCTGCCAGAGAGACAGGTTAGTGTTTTGGCCATTTCTTCAATGGCTGAGAATTGAAAGACTTTTTGTCCTTAATAGTTTGTCTTTAATTAGTGACACATAAAATCTAATTCTAACTCCCAATCATTTAGTAGGTAAAATACTAAACAACCTTAACACTGTTTTAGCAGTACTTGTCACTGTTTCACTATCTCCCTAACTGTGAATAGTGCTGATGTCTCTCTGTGGGAGATGGCATTTTACTGCTACTTCCCAGCCAGAAGTCCTGTCTGCTGACATAGTTTGACACAGGAAGTGATGGTCAGCATTTGAATGCCTGAGAGAAGCTGGAGGCTTTCACCGTTGTTTTAAGGTAAGTTCTGCTGTTTAACAGGGAAAAACATGTAGAAATATTAACTTCATGTATCCAAAAGTAAATTACTAAGGGATAGAACTTACCTTCAAACAACGGTAAAAATCTCCTGCTTTGAAGATTTTGTTATCCTGTTTCTTTATCATTTCTGGAGGAATGTAATCTCTTTCAGTTACTCAACAGTACTTTCTGCTATCATTCTGTCCTATCATTACGTAGTTTTTAAATTTACATGGTCAAATGGGTTAATACCAAGATGATTTGGTCTGAAAGACTTCATTGTATAGAAGAGAAAAACACAGACTTTGGAGGCAAACTGACTGAATTTGAATCCCGACTCAGCCACTTACTCGCTGTGTGACCTTGGGAAATTATTCAGCCATTCTGTGCCTCAGTTTCTTCATCTATCAAATGGAAATAATAATAGTATCTACCTCATAGAATAGTGCTGGGTATGTAGTAACTACTCAATATGTGCTCTCATTATTATTATTATGCTTAGTTGTAATACATGTCCTTAACACATTTTGACCCAGTTTCTTATCTTTATGCTACAAAGCTTAGACCTCTAACACCTTAAATTAATTGTTCAATTACAAAAGCAGATTCAAAATTCTTTTGTGAGAAATGTTTTGGATTTATCCATAGGTATTATTGCTACTCACCTCTGCAAAAGGGGAGGGCCCTCCACGTGGGTGCAAAACTAGCTGATCAGTAAGCACTTTTGAGATCTAAAGCCTTTAGTTCTCTCATTAGCCAAGAGTTACTTCATTTATTCAACTTTTTTTTTTTTTTTTTTTTGGAGACAGGGTCTCACTCTGTCACTCAGGCTGAAGTGCAGTTGTGTGATCACAGCTCACTTCAGCCTCTACCTCCTGGGCTAGGTGATCCTCCCACTTCAGCCTCCCAAATAGCTGGGACTACAGGTACACACTGCCACACCCAGCTAATTTTTGTATTTTTTTTGTAGGGACTGGGTCTCGCCATGTTGCCTAGGCTGGTCTCAAACTCCTGGGCTCAAGAGATCTGCCTGCCTTGGCCTCCCAGTGCTATTCAACATTTATTATCAGGTACTGTGCTAGGCACTGGAGATAGCACTGTGACCTGACAAGCACAGTTACATTCTTCACAGAGCCAAATGTCCTGTGGCAGACAGAGACAGCCTGATGGGCAGTTATTATAAGTGATTCACAGGAGGATGCATGCTAATGGATGAGGAACTCCTGACTAGCAGCACACTGAAGACGAGGGAAGGGTATGAGATAATGTCTAACGTGGACGTTAAGAACATGGAGAACTAGATGGGGGTGGGAAATGACTGAGCAAGAGTGTTCCAGCTGAGAATTTGCAGGTGCTGTGGCCATGAGATAAGACAGCTTAGGGAGCACGTAGAGAAATTTATTTTATTTTTTGAGATGGAGTCTTGCCCTGTCCCCCAGGCTAGATGCAGTGGCACAATCTCGGCTCACTGCAACCTCTGCCTCCCAAGTTCAAGCGATTCTCCTTGCCTCAGCCTCCCAAGTAGCTGGGATTACAGGCACTCACCACCACTCCCAGCTAATTTTGTTGTATTTTTAGTAGAGATGGGTTTTCACTATGTTGGCCAGGCTGGTCTCAAACTCCTGACCTCGTGATCCGCCCGCCTTGGCCTCCCAAAGTGCTGGGATTACAGGCGTGAGCCACCGTGCCTGGTCTACTTTTGTATTTTTACTGGAGACAGGGTTTCGCCATGTTGGCCAGGCTGGCCTCGAATGCTTGACCTCAAGTGGTCCGCCCACCTTGGCCTCCCAAAGTGCTGGAATCACAGGTGTGAGCCACCACCCCTGGCCGAGTACATAGAGAAATTAGTCATTCCTTCTAGCTAAAGGGTAGAGTTTGAGATTGTGTGATTGAATTATGAAAGAACTTCTAAGATTTGTTAAGTAATTTAAGTGGAAGACAATGGGATACAGGTTGAGCATCCTTAATCCTAAAATCTGAAATGCTCCAAAATTCAAAAGTTTGAGTATCAACACAACACTGAAAGTGAAAAATTCCACATATCAGTACTTAGTACAAAGTTTGTTTCATGTACAAAATTAATTAAAATATTCTATAAAGTTAACTTTAGGTTATGTGTATACGGTACATATTAAACATGAATAAACTTCGTGTTTAGACTTGGGACCTGTCCCCAGGACATCTCATTATGTATATGCAAATATTCTAAATCCCAAAAAATCCAAAATCCAAAACACTTCTGGCCCCAAGCATTTTGGATAAGGGATACTCAACTTGTACTGTCAAAAGATTTAAACAGAAGAGTAGCATGAAAGAGCATTCAGTTAACCTCCTAGAGAATGAACTGGGGAGGGGCATGGATGAAAACAGGGAGATGGCTGGAGATAGCACAATGACTAGTAGCCGACTGCAAAGATACTAAGCCCATAGAACCAATAGGACTTTGTGATGGACTAGGTGTGGGGAGGGAAGGCAGGAATAGACTTCGTGGTTTCTGGCTGAGATGCTGGTAGAAATGACAATACTTGATGAGAAGCATATTTGTAGAGAACAAAAGGGGAAATAATTTACTTGGAGTTGTTGACCTGTTGAGTTTGAGGTGCCTTTGAGAGTTAGGTTGAATACAGTAGCCTAGAGCAGCAGTACTTAAAAGAAATAGAGTGTGAGTCATTAAATTTTCTAGTACCTACATCAAAAACAGTAAAAAGAAACAGGTGAAATTAGTGTTAACAATGACGTTTTGTACTAAAGCTTTGAAATCCAGTGTGTATTTACTCATCTAGTCACATTTTGAGTATCTACCGCAGGACAGAGCGGTGCCAGACCTGTTAGGCTGCTGATAGAGAATTATAAATTCATAGGCATATAAATGGTAACTAAAATCATGGGAGTAAGAGCAGTCAGCAATGTATGGGGCCAAAGAAAGAAACTACTCGTATTTAAGGGATAGGAAGGGAAAGAGCAACTCAGAGAGAGCAACTCAGAGGAGAATAAAAAAGACCGGCATTTCTAACACTCATCAGAGAATTCTATCACAGATAACCCATCATCCAACACTTGCCATATTTGGATGAAATTTGTTAATTGAGGGCAAAAAATGGTAAGAAATATGTTCGTTTTCCATTTCTCTTAAGTTTGCTAGGCTCTTAAGTTTATTCAGCAGAAAGCAACATACCAACGTTTTTGTAGTTTCATGAAGAATCTGCTTTGTTGAATTATGATTTAATGAGATAGCTTTAGTTTTATATATTATCAGTATATTAAAATGTTCCTCATATGTATCTCTTATTTTTTGCAAAACTATTATCTATATATATAACATGTTTGTTATTACAGATCAATCTCAGCGAGGTAGCCTCTTCACTCTCTTTTTGAACAATCCTCTAATGGCCTTCCTATTTGTCTCTGGATTGTCAAGCATGCGCAGAGGCCTTTGGGAAAAGTGTCAAGAATATCTTCGGAAAATCAACCGTGATATTGCCCAGCTACTGACTCATTCACGTTCAATAGGTACCCTCCTAATCTAACTGCACATTTAACAGAATGTACTATAATGGCTTAAAATGGTCACTTACTTTAAATTGTTTGAATTTTTAAAGGTATGTGTCCCAGGCAGGAAAGTTGAGAAGGCTTTCCTGAAGTTTCCTTCCCCTTTGAAACACAATTTCCATTTAAGCATCTTTTTACTGTCACTTTTCTCCTCTTTGCAGATCAGGCATTTCTCCAGTTTTTTGGAGATGAATTTCTTCGCTTGCTCCTCACAAGATTTATCTTTTGTTCAGCCACCATGAGGATGCACAAGATTTTTCGGGTAGGCAAAGAACATTATTAAAGATGAATTTTATCATTTTAGGTATTTAAGAACATGTATTATATTTTACCTGTATAAAATAAGGTTATAAAATAATATTATTTTGGACAAATTCAAAATGATATTTACAAATGTACTTTCACACTGGTCTGTTAAGTAAAAAAATATATATTCACAAATGAATATGTAAAGTATAAAGATTGACAATATTAAGGCACATCTGAGTACCTATCCTTTGTTTAAAAGTAGAACATTTTCTGGTTGGGCTTGGTGGCTCCTGCCTGTAATCCCAGCACTTTGGGAGGTCGAGGCTGGTGGAACATGAGGTCGTGAGTTGGAGACCAGCCTGGCCAACATGCTGAAACCCCTTCTCTACTAAAAATTAAAAAATTAGCCAGGTATGGTGGCATGCACCTGTAATCCCAGCTACTCTGGAGGCTGAGGCAGGAGAATTGCTTGAACCCAGGAGGCTGAGGTTGCAGTGAGCAGAGATTGCACCATCGCACTCCAGCCTGGACGATAAGAGTGAAACTCCATCTCAAAAAATAAAAAAAATGAAAGTAGAACATTTTCAATACCTCCCTGATCCTATCTCCCTCTCAAATGAAACTCACATCCTGAATTTTATTTATTTATTTATTTAAAGATGGAGTTTCACTCGTGTTGCCCAGGCTGGAGTGCAGTGACCCGATCTCAGCTCACTGCAACGTCTGCCTCTCAGGTTCAAGCAATTCTCCTGGCTCAGCCTCCCAGGTAGTAGCTGGGATTATAGGCACCCACCACTACACCTAGCTAATTTTTTGTATTTTTAGTAGAGACAGGGTTTCACCATGTTGGCCAGGCTGGTCTCGATCTCCTGACCTCAGGTGATCCACCCGCCTTGGCTTTCCAAAGCGCTGAGATTATTGGCGTGAGCCACTGCACCCGGCCCTGAATTTTTTTTTAAATCATTCACTTTTCTTTATAGTTTTGCAGCATGTATTTCTATTCCTACGCAACATATTTATGAATCCGTATTGTGTGTATTCTTCTGCAACTTCCTTTTTGCCAATGTTTTATTCCTGAGATTGACCCATGTTGATTGACTATAGCTTTCATTCATTCATTTTGTTTGACTATACAACACTAGGCATTATTTGTACATTGCAGATTACTTATTCTGATAATGGACATTTGGGTTGCTTCCAAGTTTTTATTATTATATAAATGATGCTGGCCATTTGTTATATAAGTGATTTATTATTATATAAATACAGTGACTCACACCTGTAATCCCAGCACTTTGGGAGGCCGAGGTGGGCAGATCACGAGGTCAGGAGTTCAAGACCAGCCTGGCCAACATGATGAAATCCTGTCTCTACTAAAATTACAAAAATTAGCCAGACATGGTGGCATGCACCTGTAATCCCCGCTACTCGGGAGGCTGAGGAAAGAGAATTGCTTGAACCCAGGAGGCGAAGGTTACAGTGAGCCGAGATCATAACACTGTACTCCAACCTGGGCAACAGGCAAGACTCAGTCTTGGGGAAAAAAAACAAAAACAAAAATGATGTTGCTGTGAAATTCTTTTATTAGTTTCCTGGTACACATATATAAGATTTTCTCTGAGGAATATACGTAATAGTAGAATTGCAAGATCAGAGGATATAAGCATATTTAACTTTGCTAGGTAATGCCAGACTGTGTTCCAAAGCAGTTGTATCAGTTTACACTCATACTAGCAGGATGCAAGAGTTGCTATTTCTGTAATCCTTCCTTTCCAACACTTGTTGCAGTCATACTTTATAGTTTTTGTGAATCTGCTGAGTGTAAAGTGGTAGGTCATTGTGGTTTGAATTTTTATTTCCAGGATTACTATTGAGGTTGAGCAACTTCTCATAAGTGTTCTTCTGTTTTTCTCTTTGTAAAGAATGTGTTCAAGTCTTTTGCTTGACTTGATAGTGCACTTTTCTAGCTGTTTATTTTTTGTGTATGCATGTACCTATACAACACTTCCTTGAGATTTTAAATATTTTAGCCATTATATTTTTCACTTCTGTAAGTAAAATGTTTTTTCAAATATGCCTGAACAGTTAAAAAAATCTTTTGCAACTTTTGGTTTCAAAATATTATTTCTTTCCATTTTATTATGGTAATTTTAAAATGTAAAAGAACTGCAATGGGTCAGGCGCAGTGGCTCACACCTGTAATCTCAGCACTTTGGGAGGCCAAGACAGGAGCATCACTTCAGGCTAGAAGTTTGAGAACAGCCTGGGCAACATAGTGAGACCTCATTTCTACAAAGAAATTTTAAAAATTAGCCAAATGTAGTGGTATGTGCCTATAGTCCCAGCTCTTCAGGAGGCTAAGGTGGGAGAATTGCTTGAGTCCAGGAGTTTGAGGCTGCAGTGAACTCTGATTGTACCACTGCATGGGCCAACTGTGCAGTTCCACTTAAGACACAATTTTTTTTTCAATAAATAAATTGGAAAAATTTTGGAGATTTGCTACTGTTTGCAAAACAAATAAACTACACAGCCTAGAAATATTGAAAACATTGTTCACCCGGGCCCCGCAGCCAGTGGAATTGGCCCCGCTCTGTGGCTGCCGGGGCCTGTGCACTGGAATCACCGTGGCCTGCACGCCCCACCATGCCAGTTTGAACCTCTGTGGCCTCAACCAGATTCAGAATGTCAAAAAGCAGAGTGTCTATTGGATGAATTTGAGGAAATCAGGAAGTTTGGGCCACCCAGCCTCTCTAGATGAGACTACCTATGAAAGACTAGCAGAGGAATCACTGGACTGTTTAGCAGAGTTTTTTGAAGACCCTACAGACAAGCCATACACGTTTGAGGATTATGATGTTTCCTTTGGGAGTGGTGTCTTAACTGGTAAACTGAGTGGAGATCTAGGAACCTACGTGATCAACAAGCAGATGCCAAACAAGCAAATCTAGTTATCTTCTCCGTCCAGTGGACTCAAGCGTTATGACTGGACTGGGAAAAACTGGGTGTACTCCCACGATAGCGTGTCCCTCCATGATCTGCTGGCTGCAGAGCTCACTAAGGCCTTAAAAACCAAACCGGACTTGTCTTCCTTGGCCTATTCTGGAAAAGACGCTTGATGCCCAGCCCAGTTTTAAGGCTATTTAAAGCTGTCAGGCCAAGACCCCAGCTTCATTATGCAGCTGAGGTCTTTTTTTTTGTTTTTCGTTTTTCATTCCTGCCTTTGAGGAACAGCTCTGTGGCAAGAATGTGTTGCCTCCTACCGTGCCCGCATGTTTTGATTTTTAATTTCTACAGATTTTTTTGGATTGTCTGATTTCCTCCCTCACATGATATCCTTTATCTTTTATAATGTCTTATCCCTATACCTGAACATAGCAACCTTTAAAAAAGCAGAAGAATAAGAAGAAGTTCCAGGAGGAGAAATGAATTGTCTTCACTCTTCATTCTTTGAAGGACTTACGGCAAGAAGTACATGAAGAGCAGCTGGTTTACCTGCTCACTGTTCTGTCTCAAAATGAGACACATTAATGGGCAGGCTACAAATGTTCCCGGGCTTCTTTCAAAGTGGAAGCACCTCTGAGCTCTTTAGCGTTGAAGTGTTGAAAGCAGTTCACATGGGAAGACAATTTCTGATGTGTGCTCTGTGACTGCCAGGGTGTGGCCTGCACTGGGTTGTCCAGGGAGACCTAGTGCTGTTTCTTCCACATGTTCACGTGTGTATGTGTGTATATGTGTGTGTGTGTATTTTTATATATATTTTTTTCAACTTAAGGGTTAGTATGGATTCAGCTGCCACAAGAATGCAAAAAAACTTCCAATCACAAGAAAGGAGGAAAAAAAGTCATTTTCATAAACTGAGTGATGTAGCATAATAAACAAAATCATGGAGCTGAGGAGTTGCTTTGTGAACGTGAAGGGGCATATAAAGGAAAGAGATACTCATGTCGATAAAGAGAACCTGGTCCTAGACGCAGTTCAGCCATAAAGTAGTTGTCCCTTTGTGGACAAGTTTCCCAAACTCCCTGGGCCTCTGCTTTCCCATCTGTTAAATGAGGGGATGGAGTGTGGTTGATTTCCAGCATTCAGTGGTCCTGTCAAGCAGCCTAACAGGCTAGCTCTAATTTCCATTGGGCAGATGAGGAGATGACAAAGAACAATTTGTAAGCTATATAGGAAACGTTATTGGTATTCCTCTATTGGTATTTCAGTTGAATTCATGTTAAAATAATAGCCATCCTTTATTGTACGCTTACTGGGTTAAGCCTATTATACCATATTACCTCATTTTAATTTCTAGTGACCTGCAGTTTATACATGAAGCAACAAGGCTCCAGGACATTAAAACTCACACAAAGTTATGCTCATATTATTTTCTTACTGAAAGAAAGATTTATTAGTGACAAGTTTGTATTAATATGTAGCAAAGGCTTTTCCAATGGGTGAATAAAAACACATTACATTATAGTAAAAAAAACAAAAAAAAGTCAAACTGGGAGAAGTGGCATATACCTATAGTCCCAGCTACTCAGGAGGCTGAGGCAGGAGGATTGTATGAAGCCAGGAATTGGAGATCAGCCTGGGCAACATAGCAAGATCTTATCTCTTAAAAAAAGAAAACATACTCTTAATAATGAAACAGTATAAACAAAAGCTAAGTAAAATTTTTTCTTTCTCCTGAAATAAAATTATTTTTTGAGTCTGATGGAAATGTTTAAGTGCAGTAGATCAGTGCCAGTGAGAAAATAAATAAAATCATACAAAAAAGAAATAGTGAAAAAATTAAGAAAAAGGTATGTCATGAATATATAAAATATATGTAGACACTAGTCTATTTTATCATTTAGTACTATCAGATGTACACAAATCTATTATGAATGATTAAAATTTATGCATACACTTACATACCATATATGGTACTGTTCACAGTCCAGAGAAGTGTAAACAAAAGTAATGATGATGCAATATTAAATCATAACTGCATAAAATCACTGTAGTGCCTACTGTACTACTGTAATAATTTTGTAGCCACATCCTGTTGCTCTGGCAGTGAGCTCAAGTGTTGCAAGTACTGCTTAGAATGCCTGTCATCTCCATGAGCAGTTTGTCTCTCCAGTAAATTGTGTATTGTAATAAAAAATGATCTCTACCGGTTCTCACATATTTTTTATTGTGTTTAGTCCAGTACTGTAGTAAACCTTGCATAACACCATGAGACTCATGTGAAGTGATGCTTCAAGTGCTCCCAAGAAGCGAAGAAAAGTCATGATATTACAAGAAAAAGTTGAATACCTTGATATGTACCATAGATCAAGGTTTGCCATTGTGGTTGCCTGCCATTTCAAGATAAATTAATCCAGTAAGGAGTGTTGTAAAAAAAGAAAATTTGTGACGCCATCACTGTAGCTACGTCAGCAGGCATGAAAACCTTGCACTTTTTGTGAAATACCTTTTTATCTCATAATGAAAATGTAGCATTTATGTAGGTGTAAGGTTGCTATAAGACATACTTACAGGCCGGGCGCGGTGGCTCATGCCTGTAATCCCAGCACTTTGGAAGGCCGAGGTGGGTGGATCACCTGAGGTCAAGAATTCAAGACCAGCCTGACCAATATGATGAAACCCCATCTCTACTAAAAATACAAAAATTAGCTGGGCATTGTGGCACGAGCCTGTATGTAGTCCCAGCTACTCAGGAGGCTGAGACAGGAGAATTGCTTGAACCTGGAAGGCAGAGGTTGCAGTGAGCTGAGATCACACTACTGCACTCTAGCCTGGGCGACACAGCAAGACTCCATCCCTCCCGCCACTAAAAAAAAAGACATATATTATGATTTGAGAAAAAGCAAACATTATATAACAAAGCAAAAGGAAAGTGAAAGATCCAAAGCTGGAGAATGAAATTCTGGCAAAAAATGATTTGATAATTTTTGAAAGAGCTTTGGCTTTAAAAATGTTAAGATAACACAAGAAGCAGCTTCTGCCAACCAAGAGGCAGCAGACGAGTGGCACCTGGGGGTGCCACTGAGGAGAAAGGATACCTGCCTGAACAGGTTTTTAGTGCAGAAGAAAATACCTTTTCTGGAGAAAAAAAAAAGAACAACAAAAAAAAACTGCCACAGAGGACGTTTTTTAGTAAGGAAAAGAAGTGAACACCAGGATTTAAACAGGAAGGGATAGACAACTCTGTTATTTTGTGCAAATGCACTTGGGTTTATGATCAGGACAGTCCTTATCTATAAAGCTGCTAATGCACCTTGATAGAAAAGATAAACACCAGCTGCCAGTACAACAAGAAGGTCTGGACAACAGGAACTTTTTTTCCAGATTGATTTTGTTGATGCTGTGTCCCTGAAATCAGGAAGTACCTTGCCAGTAAGGGACTACCTTTTAAAGTTTTTTTAATATTCGACAATGCCCTGGCTATCCAGAACCCCATTACTTCTATACTGAAGGTGTCAAAGTGGCCTGCTTGCCCTCAAACACACAACGTCAGCCTCTAGATCAGGGGGTCATAAGGACCTTTAAGGTTCATTGCACAGAGTACTGTATGTATTACCAAAACTACGGAAGAGAAACCCTAATGGAGAGAACATCTTGAAAGCCTAAAAGGATTCTACCATTGGAAATGCCATCATTTCAAGAAAAAGCCTTGAAAACCATCAAGCCTGAAACAGTTCCTGCTGGAGAAAACTGTGTCCTGATGTTGTGCATGACTTCAGAGGATTTGTGACAATCAAGGAAATCATGAAAGAGATTGTGGATGTGGCAAAAAGGGTGGGGAGTGAAGGATTTTGAGATACAGATCTTGGAGAAGTTCAAGAGCTAATAGACACCGCACCAGAAGAATTAACTGAAGATGACGTGGGGTGGACATGAATGTTTCTGAACCAGTGCCAGGAAGGAGACATAGAAGAAGCAGTGGCAGAAAACAAATGGATGTTAGACAACCCAGCAGAAGGGTTTAGGTTATTCAGGATTGGGCTTTTGACTTCTATGTCATAGATGCTTCTATGATAACAGACACTGAAATGAAAGCAAATAGTGGAAGGATTGGTGCCATATAGAAACACTTTAGAGAAATGAAAAAGCAAAAATGTCAGACACAAATTATGACATATTTGCATAAAATTACACCCAGTTGCCTGTCTCTTCTGCCTCCCCTTCCATCTCCTCCACCTCTCCTCTCTCTGCCACCCCTGAGACAGCAAGACAACCCCACCTCCTCCTCCACAGCCTACTCAATGTGAAGGCAATGAGGATGAAGGCCTTTATGGTAATCCATTTAATGAATAGTAAATATATTTCTCTTTCTTATGATTTTCTTTTTTTTTTTTTTTTTTTTTTTGAGACAGAGTCTCGCTCTGTTGCCCAGGCTGGAGCGCAGTGGCATAATCTCGGCTCACTGCAACCTGCACCTCTGGGGTTCAAGAGATTATTCTGCCTCAGCATCCCAAATAGCTGGGATTACAGGCATGTTCCACCACTCCTGGCTAATTTTTGTATTTTTAGTAGAGGCGAGGTTTCACCATGTTGGCCAGGCTGATCTCGAACTCCTGACCTCAAGTCATCCTCCCGCCTCAGCCTCCTAAAGTGCTAGGATTACAGGTGTGAGCCACCATGCCCAGCCCTGGCCAATTTTCTTAATAACATTTTCTTTTCTCAGCCCGGTGCAGTGGCTCACACCTGTAATCCCAGCACTTTGGGAGACCGAGGTGGGCAGATCACAAGGTCAGGCGTTCAAGACCAGCCTGGTCAATATGGTGAAACCCTGTCTCTACTAAAAATACAAAAACTAGCCAAGCATGGTGGCAAGTGCCTGTAATCCCAGCTGCTCGGGAGGCTGAGGCAGGAGAATCGCTTGAACCTGGGAGGCAGAGGTTGCAGTGAGCCAAGATTGCGCCATTGTACTCCGGCCTGGGTAACAAAAGCAAAACTCCGTCTTGGGGGGAAAAAAATTCTTTAGCTAACTGTATTGTAATAATACAATATATAGGCTGGGTGCAGTGGCTCACGCCTGTAATCCCAGCACTATGGGAGGCTGAGGCGGGTACATCACCTGAGGTCAGGAGTTCTAAACCAGCCTGGCCAACATGGTGAAACCCCCTCTACTAAAAATACAAAAACTAGCCAGGTGTGGTGGTATGTGCCTGTAATCCCAGCTACTCAGGAGGCTTAGACATGAGAATTGCTTAAACCTGGGAGGTGGAGGTTGCAGTGAGCCAAGATCACGCGACTGCACTCCAGCCTAGGTGACAGAGCAAGACTCTGTCTCAAAAAAAAAAAAAAGAAAAGAAAAGAAGAAACAGTATATAATACATATAACATACAAAGTATTTGTTAATTGACTGTTTATGTTATCTATAAGGTTTCCAGTTAGTGGTAGGCTATAAGTAGTTACATTTCAGGGAGTTGAAAGTTATATATGGATTTTTAACTCTGTTAGGGAGGGGGCTCAGCATCCCTAACCCCTGCATTGTTCAGGAGTCAGCTATATTTGAGTTCTAACGTATTTTTCCATTTATGGATTTGTCTTACCATTCATCAGATTTTTTTTTTTTGGAGACGGAGTCTTACCCTGTTGCCTGGGAGTACAATGGCGTGATCTCTGCTCACTGCAACCTCTGCCTCCCAGGTTCAAGCAATTCTCCTGCCTTAGCCTCCTGAGTAGCTGGGATTACAGGTGCATGCCACCATGCCCAGCTAATTTTTGTATTTTTAGTAGAGATGAAGTTTCACCATATTGGCCAGGCTGGTCTCGAACTCCTGGCCTCAGGTGATCCAACCGCCTCAACCTCCCAAAGTTCTGGGATTACAGGGATGAACCACCACACCCAGCCCCATCTTATTTTTTAATGCATTTTGAAGTAGATTGTGGACATCACCCACAAACACTTCATCATGCATATATATATATAATATGTTTACTTTTTTTTTTTTTTTTTTTAAATGAGATGAGATCTTCCCATGTTTCCTAGGCTGATCTTGAACTTCTGGATTCAAGCTGTCCTCCCGCCTCAGCATCACACATAGCTGGAACTATAGGCACATTGCCACTGCCCAACTACAATTTTTTTTTTTTTTTAATTTGAGACAGAGTCTCTGTCTGTCATGCAGTTTGGAGTACAGTGATGCAATTGTAGCTTACTGCAGCCTCAGTCTCCTGGGCTCAAACAGTCCTCCTGCTTCTAGCCTCCTGAGTAGCTGTGACCACTTGAGTACTGTGCACCACCACGCCCAGCTAATTTTTAAATTTTTTTGTGGAGACGGGTTTTGCTGCATTGCCCAGGGTGGTCTCAAACTTCTGGCCTCAAGCAACCCTCCCACCTTGACCTCCCAAAGTGGGGTAATAGGCATGAGCCACTGTAACTCACCTAATTCTTTTTTCTGTAAAGTTTACACACAGTGAAATACACAAAATTAAGGTATACCATTAAGTGAGTTTTGAGGGAAATATACCTGTGTAACCTAAACCTTTATCAATTTATACAAGATAGCATCATTCCAGATTGTTACTTCTGTACTCCTTTTTATTTAGTCCGGTACCCATTACCCCAGAGGCTGTCACCTTTTGTTTTCACTCAAGATTACTTGTACCTGTTCGTGAACTTGAATCACACAGTATGGACTCTTGTGTAAACCTTCTGTGACTAAGCACGTGCATTGTTCTTGAGATTCATCCCTGTTGTTTCAGATATCAGTAGATCATTCCTTTTTGTTACTGGGTAGTATTCCATTGTCTGAACATACCACAGTTTAGGCATTCTCCCCCTGATGAACACGTGGCAGTTTTACAGTGTTGGCTATTACAGGCCAGAGCATGGTGGCTCATGCATGTAATGTGAATACTTCAGGAGGCCAAGGCTAGAGGATCGCTTGAGCCCCAGGAGTTCAAAATTACAGTGAATTATGATCACGCCACTGCATTCCAGCATGGGCGACAGAGGGAGTCCCTGTCTTAAATAAATAAATAGTTGGCTAATAGAAATAAAACTGCTTTTTATTATAAATAACAAGGATTGTACAAGTTTTTTTTGTTTTTTTGTTTTGTTTTGTTTTTTGGTTTTTTTTTTTGAGATGGAGTCTCGCTCTGTCGCCCAGGCTGGAGTGCAGTGGTGCAATCTCGGCTCACTGCAAGCTCCGCCTCCCGGGTTCACGCCATTTTCCTGCCTCAGCCTCCCAGGTAGCTGGGACCACAGGCGCTCGCCACCATGCCCAGCTAATTTTTTTTGTATTTTGAGTAGAAATGGGGTTTCACTGTGTTAGCCAGGATGGTTTCAATCTTCTGACCTCGTGATCCGCCCACCTCGGCCTCCCAAAGTGCTGGGATTATAGGCGTGAGCCACCTTGCCCAGCCAGCTTGTACAAGTCTTTGCACAGACATTTGTTTTGAATTTTTTTGGTCCTATTATGGGTATGTGTTTAGTTTAGAAACTGCTAGACCTTTTCTCAAAGTGGTTGTACCATAGTTACATTCCCACCAGTAGCTTTGAAGGTTGCTTTTCATTCTTGCCAACATTGTTGTCAGACTTTTAAATCTGACCATTCTGATGGATATGTAGTGGTATTTAAAATTTCATCAAAATTTTTAAAAATAATAAAATTTCATCAAAATTAAAAAGTTGAGTTGAATGCAAATTGAAGCTACAATAAAAAATCTGAGTTTTTTCTTTTCTGATTTGTGTTTTTGTATATTATCCCAGAAATCTTTACCTGAAGTTACAGAGATTTTCTTTTTTTGTTTGTTCTTTTTTTTTTGAGACTGAGTCTCAATCTGTCACTCAGGCTGGAGTGCAATGGCACAATCTCGGCTCACTGCAACCTCCGCCTCCTGTATTCAAGCGATTCTCCTTCCTCAGCCTCCAGAGTAGCTGGGATTACAGGCGCCCACCACCACACCCAGCTCATTTTTTTGTTATTTTTAGTAGAAAGGGGTTTTCACCATGTTGGCCAGGCTGATCACGAATTCCTGACCTCAAGTGATCCCTCTGCCTTGGCCTCCCAAAGTGCTGCGATTACAGATGTGAGCCACCATGCCTGGCCTTCTCCTATGTTTTCTTCCTAGGAATTCTATAGTTTTAGCTTTCACATGTAGGTCTATGGTTTATTTTGAGTTAATTTTTGTTTACAGTGTGAGATAAAGCTTAAAGTTTTTTAATATGCATGTGTAGTTCTAGTACCATATGTTGAAAAGATTTTTCTTTTCCCATTGAATTACTGTGGTAACTTTGTTGAAAATCAATTAAGCATATGTGTATAGGGATATTTCTGAACTCTAAATTATCTTCCATTAATCTACAGAATTTGTTTTTTTTTTTGTTTGTTTGTTTGTTTTTTTTTTTGTTTTTTTTTTTTTTTGAGACGGAGTCTCGCTCTGTCACCCAGGCTGGAGTGCAGTGGCGCGATCTCAGCTCACTGCAAGCTCCACCTCCTGGGTTCACGCCATTCTCCTGCCTCAGCCTCCCGAGTAGCTGGGACTACAGGCGCCCGCTACCACGCCTGGCTAATTTTTTTGTATTTTTAGTAGAGACGGGGTTTCACCGTTAGCCAGGATGGTCTTGATCTCCTGACCTTGTGATCCGCCCGTCTCGGCCTCCCAAAGTGCTGGGATTACAGGCTTGAGCCACCACGCCCGGCAATCTACAGAATTTGTATCAAATATACTTTTGTCTTTACTATTGTAACTTTAAAAAAGTCTTAAAATCGGCCACTGCACTCCAGCCTGGGCAACAGAGCGAGACTGTCTCAAAAAAAAAAAAAAAAGTCTTAAAATCTGAGAGGGAGAGTCTTCTTCCCCAAAAGAGTTTTAAGTGTTTTGGTTGTTTTAGGTCCTTTGTACTTCTATATGAATTTTAGCATCCATGTCACATTTTGCTTAGAATTGTATTAAAAATCTATATATAATTCAACTGTGGGGAATTACTATTTTAATAGTGTTGAATCTTCCAGTCAATAATAATGGTATATATCCTCATTTACTTATATCTTTAGTTTCTTTCACCAGGATTTTGTAGTTTTTATCACACAGGTCTTGCATGTGTCTTACAATTCCAAAGTATTTTATGTTCCAGTACGCTTTAAATATTGAATTGTTTGGCTGGGAGTGGTGGCTTATACCTGTAATCGCAGCACTTTGGGAGGCCGAGGTGGGAGGTCACCTGAGGTCAGGAGTTAAAGACCAGCCTGGCCAACATGGCAAAACCCATCTCTACTAAAAATACAAAAATTAGCCAGGTGTGGTAGTGGGCGCTTATAATCCCAGCTACTCGATAGGCTAAGGCAGGCAGAATCACTCGATCCCAGGAGGCGGAAGTTGCAGTGAGCCGAGATCGTGCCATTGCACTCCAGCCTGGGCGACCAGAGTGAGACTCCATCATGGAAAAAAAAAAAAAAAATTATTTGGCCAGGCGTGGTACCTCACACCTGTAATCCCAGCACTTTGGGAGGCAGAGGCGGGCAGATCACAAGGTCAGGAGTTGGAGACCAGCCTGGCCAACATGGTGAAACCTCATCTGTACTAAAAATACAAAAAAAAAAAAAAATTAGCCAGGCATGGTGGCTTATGCCTGTAGTCCCAGCTACTCGGGAGGCTGAGGCAAGATAATCGCTTGAACCTGGGAGGCGGAGGTCGTAGTGAGCCGAGATTGCACCACTGCACTCCAGCCTGGGCGACAGAGTGAAACTCCATCTCAAAAAATTGAATTATTTTTATTTCATTTTTCAGTTGCTTGTTGCTAATACATAGAAATGCACTTGTAAAACACCGGCCTTGTGGCTGGGTACACTGGCTCACTCCTTTAATGCCAGCACTTTGGGAAGCTGAGTCAGGGAGATCACTTGATCCCAGGAGCTGGAGACCAGCTGGGCAACATGGTGAAACCCTGTCTCTACAAAAAATTACTCGGATGTGGTGGCATATACCCATAGCCCCAGCTACCTCGGAGGCTGAGGTAACAGGATCACTTGAGCCCGGAAAGTCAAGGCTACCCTGAACCATGATTGTGCCACTGCTCTCCAGCCTGGGCGAAAGAATGAGAAATCCTTTCTCAAAAAAAAAAAAAAAAAAAAAAAGACAGTTGACCTTGTGTTCTGCAGTCTTGCTAAATTTACTTGTTAGTTCTTTTAGCTTTTTTATATGTTCCTTAATATTTTCTATATACAGGATCATGTCATCTATCCTTATAAAACAGCTTTACTTGTTTTTTCCCAATCTATATGGCTTTTATTGTTATTAGTGCTTTATATCAGGGCTAGGTCTTCTAGTAAAATGTTGAATAAAAGTAGTGAAAATGGACATTCTTGCCTTCTTTCTGATTTTAGGGTAAAGGTGTTTAGTCTTTTACCATAAATTATTATGTAAATTGTTGGTTATTCATAGATACCCTTTCTCAGATTGACTGAGCTCCCTTCCATTCCTAATTTACTAAGAGTTTATATCAGGAATGGGTATGGATAATTGCCAAAAACTTGTTTCTGTATCTACTGATCTAATATATTCTGTTAATGGAGTGAATAACACTAATTGATCTTTTAATGTTAAATCGGCCAGGCACAGTGGCTGATGCCTGTAATCCCAGCACTTTGGGAGGCCGAGGTGGGCAGATCACCTGAGGTTGGGAGTTTGAGACCAGCCTGACCAACATGGAGAAACTCCGTCTCTACTAAAAATACAAAAATTAGCCAGGCATGGTGGTGCATGCCTGTAATCCCAGCTACTTGGGAGGCTGAGGCAGGAGAATCACTTGAACCCAGGAGGTGGAAGCTGTGGTGAGCCAAGATTGTGCCATTGCACTCCAGCCTGGGCAACAAGAGTGAAACTCCATCTCAAAAAAAAAAAAAAAAGTTAAACCAACCTTGCATAGCTATTAAACCCATTTTGTGGTCATATTTTTGCATTTTGTTTCCTTTTTGCATTGCTGAGTTCAATTTGCTAATATTTCATTATGGATTTTTATATCTGTTTTATGAATGATTTTGGTTTTTATTTTTTTTATCATAATGTCTTCATGTGGTTTTGTTATCAGGATAGTGTTAACCTCATAAATTGAGTTGATATGTTCTTCATTCTCTTCTATTTCTTAAAGAGTTTGTTTAGATCAGTATTATTTCTTCCTTGAAGCCACCTGGGCTTCACGGCGCATAGACTGGTTGAGCTTAGGAGTTCGAGACTAGCATGGCCAACATGGCAAGACCCTATCTCTACAAAAAATAAAAAAATTAGCTGGGCATGGTTGTGCACAGCTGTAGTGCCAGCTTCTTGGGAGCCTGAGGTGGGAGGATTGCTTGAGCTCACTGCAAGGCTGCAGTAAGCCAGCCTGGGCAACACAGTGAGATTTTATCTAAAAAAAATTTATTTTTGTAATGTGTAATAAGTGAGTCCTACAGGCAGAGAGAAGTTAACGTTTGTATATATGAACTGTTGCATGAGATGTATAGAAAAGTAGCAACTTCTGCAGGAAATTTTAAATGTATGGCAGGATTATAGTTTATAGAACTTACCCACTGAAGAAGAATTTCTAGGCTGGGCGCTGTGGCTCACGCCTGTAATCCTAACACTTTGAGAGGCTGAGGCAGGCAGATCACATGAGGTCAGGAGTTCAAGACCAGCCTGGCCAACATGGCAAAAAGCCTGGGCTGGAGTGCAATGGCGTGATCTCAGCTCACTGCAACCTCTGCCTCCCGGGTTCAAGGAATTCTCCTGCCTCAGCTTCCTGAGTAGCTGAGCTTATAGGTGCCCACCACCATGCCTGGCTAATTTTTGTATTTTAGTATAGATGGGGTTTCAGCATGTTGGCCAGGCTGGTCTCGAACTCCTGACCTCGTGATCTTCCCGCTTTGGCCTCCCAAAGTGCTGGGATTACAGGCGTGAGCCACCGCGCCCAGCCGCCCCAGCCTCATTTTAATTTCCAAAGCAATATCTTTTTATTTAACATATACTTGTTGAAATTCTATATGTGTTAGGATTTTCCCCCCAGTAGCATGAATTATATGGTTTCCACATGATACAGAGCATAGTGTCTAGCAACAATAGGCCTCAGTAAACATTTGTGGAATAACTCACTAAATGAATATATTATGTTGAACCATCTGAAATTGTCATTTTTAGAGGTCAAAGTGGTTAAATATCAGCAATTCAATATTCAACAAATATATTAACAATAAGATTCATTCCAATATAAAAGAGAAAATACATATTATATTACTTCTTGACACTGTATCAATGTGTAAAATTTTCTTTCATTAGACCGCAAAACTTGACTTTTCTCTTTTTTGTCTACCAGGAAACACGAAATTATCCAGAATCATATCCACAACTGCCAAGGGATGAAACAGTGGAGAATCCTCATCTCCAGAAGCACATTTTGGAATTAGCATCCATTCTGGATGTTCGAAACGTGTTCTTTGAGAATACCATTGATGACTATTAAAACAAAAACCCTCTTGTCGAAACAAGTTTTCATTTTCCACAAATTTTAAATGGTGCAGTTTTCTAATGTGATAAGACACATAGTGGTGTTACTTAGTTTTTATTTTTTAATTTAGGGCCACCATTTTAAAAACAAACTGAGAAAAAAAAAGTTCACACTTTTAGGGCAACTGTTTTAAAATGCAACCTTTCAGGTCTTTTAAAATCTTAATCTTGGAATTTTTATTTTTTGATTTTGAGGGATGGATATTTACCTCCAACTTCTAATCCTACACTCAAATAGTCACTATTCTCACCCTGAGAAGAAAAAATCATTTATTTTTGTATAATGAGGTAAATCCAACTCTTATACTAGGACCTAAGTTAAATGTCTGGATTTGGAAGTATGTAATCGTTCGTAATGATGAAGCTAGCCACCATGGACTACTGAAAATCAGGAACAGAGTCCCTCCATAATATATTTTTTCTCATTCCAACTTAGCTGGTAGAAAAATGTTTGATTCTTTGAAACATGATCAAGCCAGTTTTTGAAATCATTTAATTTCTTTCAATACTGTCATAATATCAGAAATTGGATTGAATTGCATCTGAAAGCTAGATCTTAATTGAGGACTTGAGATGGTAAATATTACTTGGAATGTATGAGTATTGTGTTATGAGATTTATTTGCATATTTTCTTTTCTTTGTAGTCTGTGAATGCTGGAAATGAAAAAGGAAACAACTTTGAAATATTTCAGTCAAAAAACCATGTCATTGGTTTCATGATACAATGTCTCCAATAGGAATTCTATTTAAACTCTTGGTTTATGAGATCACATTTAAAGACTGGATTTATGTCTGTGGCATAAAGTTTTAATTTTTTGCCTCACTGAAATTTATGAGACTTCAAAGTCAGAGATGTTTTAAATTTTGGTAAGGGGGAACTGGATGTTATGAAACTTAAAATGTAAGTTGGTTTTGCATTGACAATTTTGAAATAAGATTTATTAACATTTCCTGTATTTAGTGTTTTATATTCATGCACAAAATTTTTATTATCTTAAATAGGACTCAGTGTATATTATAAAGATTTTTCTTTTTTGTATTTTCCTTCCCTGTCATTCCCTTTATAATTTCACAGTCACTTACTATGAAGTTCTCCCCTCCTTTTTGATGACCCAGCATTCAGTTTCAGAAATCTATGAATGAAAAGGCCTGATACCTAATTTTCTGTACAGGATCACATCTGGCAGTCCCAGGGGAAGTGAGGTGATTGCTTGTGATATCTCTTTCCCATGGCCCTAGGTAAATTTTACTCTAATTTTTTTTTTTTTTTTTTGAGACAGAGTCTCGCTCTTGTTGCCCAGGTTGGAGTGCAGTGGCACTATCTCGGCTCACTGCAACCTCTGCCTCCCAGGTTCAAGCGATTTTCCTGCCTTAGCCTCCCGAGTAGCTGGGATTACAGGTGCCCGACACCATGCCCGGCTAATTTTTGTATTTTTAGTAGAGATGGGGTTTCACCATGTCGGTCAGGCTGGTCTTTAACTCCTGACCTTGTGATCTGCCCGCCTCAGCCTCCTAAAGTGCTGGGATTACAAGTGTGAGTGACCGCACCTGGCCATTATTTTTTAACTTGGTTTTCATTTCTGGCATAGAGACTAATTTGGGTCTAAGTTATTCCCATTCCTGCTCTGATTTGCTGATTTTTCAAACCTGAAGTCTGAAGTTACTGTTTTGGGGTTTGGGGACTTGGGGGAGTATTCTGTTTACTTTTTTTTTTTTTTTTTTAAAGAGACAGGGTCTTGCTCTTTTGCCCAGGCTGGGGTGCAGTGGTACGTTCATGGCTCACTGCAGCCTCAAATTCCTGGACTCAGGCAATCCTCCCACCTCAGCCTCCCAAGTAGCTGGGACTACAGGCATGCGCCACTGTGCTTGGCTAATTTTCTTTATTTTTTAATTTTTTGTAGAGACGTGTTCTCACTTTGTTGAGCAGGCTGGCCTCAAACTCCTGGGCTCAAGTGATCCTCCTGCTTCAGCCTCCCAAAATGCTAGGATTACAGGTGTGAGTCACTGTACCTGGCCTGTTTACTTTTTTAAAAATATTTTTGTTTGTTCTTTCAAACAGTATTTCAGAAAGCTTGGGAAAAGTTACCCTGGAAAGAGATTTCCTTTGCTAGTGGGTTTTCATTTTCAGGTAAAGACTGCTTTCCTTTTTTTTCAGTAACTTAATAAACTTCATAGCTTTCCTTTATAACAGTATTCATTGACCTACAGCAATAGACTATTTTCAGTTTTCTGACCTCTTGTTTCAATTCCCCTTAAGTCCTGTGCCAGTTATGCTCCTACCAACACAGAGTTTCCTGTCCTCTAATGTTTAAAATAGTATTTACTGTTCTGAGCTTTATCCTTCCCTGTTAAGCATAAAGAACACTGGTCTGAGAACTAGGAGACCTAAGTTCTAGTCCTGGCTTTCCTGGTAACTAGTATTATGCCCTTTGACAAGTGTCTTCATGTCTCTGCTTATTAGCACTGTCATCTGTAAAATGAAGAGGTTGGCCCAGGTTCTTTCTAACTCTGATTCTGTAATTTGGACTCTTGGTTCCAAAAATATTGATTTCCCCACTCCAACCACCAAGAGAACTATTTACCCTGTTTGTAGTGTACACAACATTTTCTTTTGTAGGTCACATTTACTTAGATTTTGTTCAAGAAAATCTGGGCCCCACTTAGCTGTTTTAGAAACTAGTGCAGACGGAGACTCTCCTGAGGAAATTAGAGCTTTTATGATTAGAAACATGTTTGTCTAAAAATGAGGGTCTTAGAAATCACAACATTGACCCTCATGACATTGCCCCTTAAGCTAGTGGTGTAATTCCTTACAGGTAGTTAAAAACCTAAAGTGGACTGAAGTGATCTTGAATCTTCAAAGAGAGGAAAACTGTGCTGGAAAATGTTATTGTTTCATTTATGCCTTCAGAAAAATGCGTATTAAACAACGACTATACTCCAGATTTTCTTCTGGGCATTGGGGAAGCAAACAAAGTAGACTTAAAAATCCTCGTGTTCATGAAGCTTACATTCTAGTAGGAGGAGTAAGGCACAAAACATAAGTAATTTATGTTAGAAAATGTTAAGTAGGATGGAAAAGTGTAGATTATGGTAAGGTAAATCTTTTGTTTGTTTTCTTAAGGATAATGTTTAAAAGAGTGATGAAGCCGGGCATAGTAACATGCCCCTATTAGTCCCAGCAACCTGAGAGGCCGAGGTGGGAGGGTCACTTGAGCCCAGGAGTTTGTGGCTGCAGTGAGCTGTGATTGTACCACTGCACTCCAGCCTGGATGACAAAGCAAGACCTCATCTCTGGAAAAAAAAGAAAAAGTGATGATTAGGGTAGGCTTCATTAGGAAGGTCACATTTGCAATGAATACTGTGTCTTTACTTTTTATCATGAAAGTTAAATATACAGTTTTTTTTTTGTTTTTTGTTTTTAAGATGGAGTTTCGCTCTTGTTACTCAGGCTGGAGTGTGGTGGCAGGGTCTCCGCTCACTGCAACCTCTGCCTCCCGGTTTCAAGTAATTCTCCTGCCTCAGCCTCCTCAGTAGCTGGGATTACAGGCATGCATGCACCACCACACCCAGCTAATTTTGTATTTTGAGATGGAGTCTACCATGCTGGTCAGGCTGGTCTCCAACTCCTGACTTCAGGTGATCCGCCAACCTCGGCCTCCCAAAGTGCTGGGATTACAGGCATGAGCCACCACGCCCAGCCTAAACATACAGTTTAATAAACCCTCCTTGTACCTCACCCAGCTTCTGTAGTTCTTTAATCAAGGGAGAATTATGTAAAAGGACAGTTGCCCAATGGGCTTGAGCTGATAGTGGCAAAAAATTTCATTTTTTTAAAGTGCATACCACCTGCCCTTTATAAATATAAAAAATTTAAGCCCTAATGTATTTAATTTTATAATTCATAAAAATTTAAATACAGGAACTAAGAACAGAGCAAAGCAAAGGGAAAAATCACTCCTTTGTTTTCAAATTGCACAAATTCTCCCTGGAGATTCTGATACAGTCTCTCATCTCTCTTAAGTATCATCATAAACAACATAGAAAGCATAACACTGCAAGAAGTCAGTTATACACAAAACAAAATGAAGCACAGTGAAATTTTCTCTTTATCTGTGTATTTCTGAAGTTGGTAAAGCAACTGTCTTCTCTATTTTACAGAAGAGAAAGCTGAGACCCATAGTGATGGTCTAGTGATAGAGCTAGAACTAAAACTCAGATCTCCTCATCTCAGCCCAGTCTTCTCAGTAGCTCAGACTGCTCTCTATAATGAACAAGAAAGAATAATTAGGGATTTGTATTTTGGCACAGAACAGTATCAAATTTTTATTGTAAAAATCCACAAGTCTGACATTTTATCTTTTATTCTAGCCAGGATGTGTCCTTCATATGCATGTGTGTGTTTCTCCTAGAAAGTGGTGCTCTTAAACCTCTCAAAGCACAGAATTTATTGTACTCTCTTTATTTTTACCAAATTGAAATGTTTTAGGATTTCAGAAGCAAAGTGCAATCCAATTGTGGCTGGAGTTTTCCTGATAGAGGATCCGGGTGGTTCCCTCCCTTCCAAATTCTGGCTACTGCCCTTTATTTCCTTTGTGCAATAGAATTCCCTGAAACAGATTAGGTGGTAATTGTACTGAATTTAGTCAGGATAATGGGAAAAGCGACAAATCAGATTTATGTATTAGGTATTAAGGAGCTTTCTGTAGCACTCTCCTCCAGGTTTAATCTCCTCTGACATGTGTGATTTAGTAACTTTCTGTCTCTGAGAAGCAGTTTGGACCCAGTTGAAAAATCTAATTTCTGGAGACTTGTAATCAGCTTGATATACAGAAAACATTCTGGACTGGAAATATAGTCAGGTACCAAGGTCTGCTAACTTGGCCATTGCCAGTGATTCAAAACCACCTCCCCACCCTGAGTGAGTAAAAGATTTGATACGAATATGAATGCTATGAGTCTTCTGGTGATATTTTGAGTGTGTATGTTCCTGTGTGTGTTTGGAAAACATAAGAGGGTATTTACCTTGAGGGCTCTTTTGTTGACCTTATTTATTTGAAATTCTTATTTTATTTGTAATGGCATATGTATATTTTTGTGATGCTACATGCAATCTCTGTGTATACTTTTTGTATATATGTGTACATATTTGTAAATATATTGGTATGCAATGATACAGTATGTGTATATTATGTACCCATACCCATTGTGGGCTGAATTTATTTAAGTTCTGTGAGGACATCCTAGTGGCATTGTTCATGCTGCTGTAATTAGGTTGTGGCTGTATCTCATTCATAAGTCTCTATTTTGAGGGGCTTGTGTTTGGATAAAATGGGCTAATTTGGAGTTGAAATTAGGATATGAAGATGTTAACAGAAAGCTGGATATTCTTAGCTTTAAAATCACCTGCAAATTTTTATTTAAACTGATGATAAATTAGTGATATAAACCTGGAAAACCTAAGTATGTGAAACTGAGACACCAGCAGATTCTGAAGCTGTAGTAGTCCTTTATTTTCTTGATCCATGTTTAAGTATTATTACTGAGTAAATTATAGTGGGGCTTAATAGGCTGTGGAAAACAAATTGCTTTGATCACATTTTAAAACATAGGAAAATGTCCATTAAATAGGGGAAATATATTCCCAGTTGTCATTTTTATGCCTCATACTGAATTTTGATTTTGGAACAATTTTTTTTCATCAGTGTGCCTCGTTTTATGTGTCTCTGTGAGGCAGAAAAGGGGGCATTAGCTAAGGGATGGCCTAACTTAAGTAAGGTAGGATTTAATGAGGAACAGGAGGTTGTTAATTTGTATATTTGCAGCAGCTATGATTAATTTAGTCCTGTCTTGGCATTTCTAGCTACAGATTTTTTCTTATTGGACTTGCATATCAAAGGTGAGTAGGCTCATCTGAGAAAATGCTTCCACTGAATAAAATGCCTCCACTCGTATTGCTGTGTCTCTATGAGACCACTTGTGTTCTGCAAGTTGATGATATATTCACACATGAAGTAGAGTTTTTAATATTAGATGCATGGTGTGCTATAAAAATCTGGGCCTTCAAACCTCTCCCAAGGATGGTAGGGTTGGGGAGGATAAGAGGATAGTAAATATGTGCAGTGCCAATTTGTGAACCTATAGAATGTTGCCAAGTATCAATGTTTGGTTACTTCAGACATATTTATTTGCATGAAAGAGTGTAGGAGATGTTTAATATACACTTAAATACATTCACTGCAGAAATTAAGTAGAGGTTATTTTTGCATGATAAAATGTAACTGCAAAGCAACTTTTTACACCAATATTCTTTGGAAGATTAAATCTCTCTGATCCAATATTAAATTATCTTAAAATAGAGAAATTATCTCAGGAGTGAGTTTTACCACCCAAAAAATGTTACATTTGCTGATTCATTGTATTTTAAATAAAACAGCCAACTATTCCTAACACTTTTCAATTACAGTATTTAGAAATAATCATAACAGCCTTTTTCTTCAATAAATATTAAAATTTGGTAATTTATTATTTCTGAAAAATCAGTGAAAACATCCATAGGATCTGATGCTGTGTTGCTTGAATAATCAAATCATTGTTTTTGCACTGGAGAGTAGTAGAGCAGATAATATACCATTTAAAATTCATGGAACTGACTCAGGCTCCTTGTGGACACTGAGGACAGTAGTGGTAACGAAAAGTACAGTAGAAAAGACTTGACATAGTGAATGTGACCTCTAACCCCAGCGGTTGTAAAGCCAATAACTTTGAGGTTGAATAAGGTAAAACTTGCTTAGAAAACCCAGCTCTTTCCCTTTAGTCTCCTGCGCTCTTATACATTGATACTTTACACCTATTTTTGCTGTACCTCTCAGTCTTTCCTGGATAATGGGACCATTTTACTTTAAAAAAAAAGAAAAAAAGCGATTCATCTTCCTCAAACTAGAATTTCAAAGCCTAATACTATACTATGTTCCAACTTCATTGAGTTTTGAACAAAAGACTTAAGCATGCCTTGTGTTTAAGGAAAAATAATTGATGTGTGAATGGAATCAATCACCTATTAATGGGAAGGGTATCAGGACGATGTAGGGTGATCTGCCTTTAATTGGGTAGAGATAACTGTATTAAGTATAACTAATTTGTTGGTGCCATAGAAATATTTCCTTTGGAATTCCGTAAATATGAAATTTTTTTAAACTAAAATTGGCATTTTATACTTATTAGTTTAGTGTAATATTGACTTTTGAGAAGAATTCCAACTTTACATGACATTGTTATTTAATCACTGATTGAAGAACCATTCTTAATTTTAAAATATTTTTGTTAATTTCTTTTACAGTTTTAAAAATTAATAATATTTTTATTTTTGAGATGGAGTTTCGCTCTTGTTGCCCAGGCTGGAATGCAATGGTGCGATCTCAGCTCCCTGAAACCTCTGCCTCCCGGGTTCAAGAGATTCTCCTGCCTCAGCCTCCCAAGTAGCTGGGATTACAGGCGTGTGCCACCATGATCAGCTAATTTTATATTTTTAGTAGAGATGGGGTTTCACCATGTTGACTAGGTTAGTCTCGAACTCCTGACCTCAAGTGATCCACCCTCCTCGGCCTCCCAAAGGGCTGGAATTACAGGTGTGAGCCACTGTGCCCGGCCTAAAAAAAATTATTTTTTTAATAGTTATCAGACTAATCAGTGTGATTTTTAAACATAACTTGGACAGTAGACTGAGTTTTTTTTTTTTTTAATAGTTTGAAGTCCATTATATTAAAACTACAAACTCACTTATTCAAGCCTAAATTTCGTCATAGACTATAAATTGGGGATCAGTTTCCTAGTTTGGTGGACAATTCCAATCTATCTACTAAGACAATCATCTTCTTAGGTGTAATATTGTTTATTAAGACATAGGTAATTTTAGGTTTTATACTTCTCTCCTAGGCTTATGGAATGAAAGCTAATAGGCTGAGTTATATCACTTTCAGAATGAAATAGGGAATTATGGCTAGCCTTCTTACAGGTCTGCAGTAAATGATACTTAAATGTTTGTTACATCACTGATTTTCTTTTCTCTTCTGAAGCTGTTGTGAATGTCCACTTTGCCAGGATTGAAAGTTGAAATTTGTAAACATTACAGTTTGAACCATACATTTTCTCAAACATGAAATCAGTATGAATAAGTATAAAATTTGAAATGATCATATATGATAATCCCAAAAGTAAATACTTCCAAACCATAGAGGGATAACCACTGTATTTTAAAAAATATTATTCCCACCCTTCTTTGCATGCTATTAATTGCTTTTTTCCTAAATTAAAACTATGTATTGTGGTATATTAAAAATCTGCAGGAAAAATTTGCTTAAAGTGTTTTAGCACAATAAGAATTTTTATTACTCAGTAGTTGGAGACCAGCCTGGGCAACACAGTGAAACCCTGTCTCTACTAAAAAAAAAAAAAAATTAGCCAGGCGTGGTGGTGTGTGCCTGTAATCCCAGCTACTTGGGAGGCTGAGGCAGGAGAATTGCTTGAACCTGGGAGGCAGACTTTGCAGTGAGCCGAGATCGTGCCATTGCACTCCAGCCTGGGCGACAGAGCGAGATTCCATTTCAAAAAAAAAAAAAAAAGAATTTTTATTACTGTTTCCTGAAAAATGGTTTTTGTTAACTCATTGATTATATCATTAAAAATACCTTCTAATGGTTCAGTACAATAATTTAGAACTTGATTTGTGTGGCTTTTTATAGTTATCTGAATGCATTCCTTTTGCCACATAGACCATATGGCTAGTTCTACTGTTTTGTTTTTTTTTTTTTTTTTTTTTGCTTGTTTTTAATAAACCTTGCTGTTCAATAATCAGAGAAACTTTTATTTTGGAGGATTCTTCCAGTTGAGGTAGAAATGTCTTACATAATAGGAAAGGCAGATACAAAGTCCTAACATTTTCATAGCAGAGTTTACAAGTAAAATAACTTATCCATGTAGGTTATCTTCATTGTGTAGCACCAGTATAAACAATGGTTTCATTAATCATTGAATCAGATGAAGCAGTTATAAATCACTTTTTACTTTGTGCTAAGAATTACTGTAATTTCAGGCCACTTTATTATTTCCTCTGAGCAGTTTCCATTGTAAGGTTGAGTTTCCCTTTTTAAAATTCAAATCATCACTAAAGGTTAAGATAATCAAATAGGAGTTAAAATAAGTTGTTTGATCTTTTTCCCTTGAAAATAATGGTGAACTTATTGTCTACATTCTGATTACTAGGCAGAAATGCACTTGTTTAAATCATAGCAGTAATTACATTTGGAGGATATAATTACTCGATTTTCTAGTGGTGTGAAATACTTAAAAATTGTGCTTGTCTGTAACTGAAATGTTATAGAATTGTAATACTATAGGGATTATAGAGTTATATTTATTAGCTCTCCTCAAGAGACTGAAGCACAATATTTTTCATGTAACAATTCTTATCCAAGTGCTGCTAATCTGTTGTGCAAATAATGAAGCTATTTGGTTGCCTCTTTAGCTATTCATAAATCACTGTAATCTTTGAAACAATCTTGTTGTTCATTTGTATTAATATTTGGATATTGTGAGTTAATACTTTAGGAAAAAAAAATCCATCGACTCAGCCCTGTTAGCAAAACTGTTTGGATTCATTAGTTTTTATATGTGTTAACAGTAGAATAAATTTTGAAGGGGCTATTTACTACCAATGACTAAGGGGAAAATTATACTGTCACTATCATTTGACTTGAACATTTGTGGTATTATAAAGGTCTTGTCAGTTGTGTTCTAAATTGCTTAAGCCATACGTTCTCTTAAACAGGATGTTTTTTGTTTTCTTCCTTTCTAGCAGCCTTTTTCTTCTTTGTTATGGTTAATCCTCCATAGATTTTAGAAATTGAGAAGTTCTTGAAACATTTTATTTTCTTGAGTTCATCACTTTTGACTCTTGTATGAGATGTGATTTGTCATAAAAGATAGCCTTTCACTACTTCACTAAATGAATTTCAGAGTAAACACTGTGATTCTGCAGAGCGGATTCAGTAGGCTTTCCAATGTTTTCTCCTGCGATACAGTGCCTACCACCTTGAGGGCACTTCAATACTAGAGGATGAAAACTGAAGCGTTTTGATGTTTATTGAATAACGAGATTAGAGAATATTTGATTTTTGTTGTCAGTGTATTAAAGAAATTTTCACATTGATAAATGTTCTCTAGGAATGTGTCTACATTCATCAGGTGTGAACTCCTGTACATGAATTTTGTATCTTGAATCCACATATATATTAAGTGTATCATCAATATAAAAATAAACATTATTTGCTTAAAGTTTTTGGTACTTTTTCGGTATTGACAGCTGAACTGTTAGGGTTTGCTTCATTCACATATCTCAAAGGCTTTGAACTATCTTGGGGTTGATGCTTCTTGTTAGTTTGTAAATGTCTGAATCCTGGTTTTGGTTTTTCCGTGCCCTGCTCCTGGAACACGCGAAGGAAGGGGCTGTTGAAGAATTGGGTGGAATCTGCTTACTCTTGGGCTGGTGTAAAGTCTGGGGATGGAACCAGAGTACTTAAAGTGGAATGGCTGGCTTGGCACTGACGAGTTCAGGGACCTGACTTAGGTTACTGACGTGGACCGTGACTTTTTGTTTGAGACAGTTTCACTCTTGTTGCCCAAGCTGGAGTGCAATGGCGCAATCTTGGCTCACTGCAACCGCCACCTCCCAGGTTCAAGCGATTCTCCTGCCTCCGCCTCCCAAGTAATTGGGATTCGAGGCATGAGCCACCAAGCCCGGTTAATTTTGTAATTTTAGTAGAGACGGGGTTTCGCCATGTTAGGCTGGTCTGAACTCCTGACCTCGGGTGAACCACCGCGCCCGGCCTGGAATGTGACTTAGAACAAGACAGTTTTTCCTGTTTTGTTTTTTTCTTTTCCTACTGCCTGTATGATTGCTATTTACTTAAAGAGACGGAGTCTCGCCGCGGTGCCCAGGCTGGTCTCGAAGCCCCGGACCCAGAGATCCTCCCAACTCGGTCTTCCGAGTAGCTGGGACCACAGGAGCGCGCGCCAGGCACTTTTGATGCTTTGAACTTTCTTCCTAAGGAGAAAGGAGACGGCCCAGCAGCGGATGGTGAAGCTAATCCAATATAGTGAGCTGCCACTAGCGTTTTTAAGTGCATTACATAATAAGAACGTGGTTCTGCTGGACGTTATGTACTCGGTTGCGATATAAAAGGTATCATCTACAGGAGGTGACAGGCGCCAAAGTTTAAAAACTGGTCTCAAGGTATAAGGACTAGTTTCTGGAGCTACTGCCTTCTGAGTGAAGACGGAGGCGCAGACTTCCCGGGTCACACAGTGGCAAGGCAGCTGCCTAGGGTGCGGCGGGACCGGGCGGCACGGGGGGCGTCTGGCCAAGCAGCGCAGCCCGCGCCGGGTTTGTAGCCAGCACAGCGCAGCAGGGCCTGTGGCACGGACTGGTTCTTTCACTTTTGACACGAAGCCCCTCCCACTTACCACGCTCTGCACACGCCCCTGTTAAAATAGAAAAAGACCAAGAGAGGCCTCGGAGACTCAGTCATCATCTGCGGCTCTGGCCGCTCGCTGACGTGGCGAACTGAGCTGACGGAGCGCCCGGCTAGGCACTCGCGCACTCCAGCCGTTCCGACCCAACCGCCGCCCAGAGATTAGAACAGTAGCCGCCAAAGGCCGCGCACGGGCGCATGCGCGCGTCGGACCAACTCCCTCGCGCAGTCACTTCCGGCGCGCTGGGAGACGTGCGGTTCCGGGTCGCTGCTCGGCTCTCCAGCCGGGCGGTGGGGGCTGGTGACGCGGTCCGGGGCTCACGAGAGGCCCCGGAGGCGGGGCTTTGCTGGCTGCCCAGAGAGAGGCAGGTGCGCGGGCCAGGACTCCGGGAATGCGAGTAGGCCCCTTATTCTCCCGGTGGCCTCTGTCTGTCCCCACAGCGGCCCGGTCAGGGTTGCCCAAGCCCCAAGGCGGGGGGCGGCACCGGGGTGCTGAAAGGGTGAGAGTGGGGGCGGAGGCGGGCTGCCCCGGCCTGGGAGTCTGGAGCCTAGGATTCTGGGATTCCTCCCTGCGCGACCTTGGACAAGTCGCTCCTCTCTGGGGCTCAGTTTCTCTGCTGTCAAATGGGAGAGATGTTGGATCCTTCCTTTCTTTGACAGTCCAAGCACGGGCGGGGCTGGAGGGAGCCTGAGGGAGTGAGATCCAAACTGCCGTGGCAGGCACCTGCCTGCCTCCCTGGGAGTTAGGCATCTGTCTTTACCCAATTTTGCTTTGCTTTTTCTCAGTGCGAATCCGTGACTAGACAGTCCAGGGTCTGGCCAGGTAAACAGTGTGTGAGTATAGTAATCAACTGAGAAATAAATACTGGCCCCAGGAAAACTTAACCTCATTCAAATTGTTTTGCTTAGGGCTCCCAGGGAGAGATGAGTTTAGGCACCCGCTGTGGTGATCAATTCTGTTCTGTGCGCTTGTAAGTGACGCTCTTAGGCAAATAACAAATTCATAGGAGATCAGGGTTAGGGAGGGTATCCCACTGAGAGTTGTGACAGGTTTTCTTACCCCCTTTAATCCTTCTTTTGTCCCTCTTCCTTCACTACTTCTCCCCATCCCCACCCAACATTTCGGCCATACACTTGAAAAGAAATATCCAATGAATTTTATTTTGTCTTCATGCAGGACAGAATGCTTTGACCTCCAAGCTGTTTTAAATCTAGTAGATAAGCCAGGTGAGTAAGTGGTTTACAGACATTGAAAGTAAAGTTTCTGAAGAATTGTACAGACTTAATGGAGGATCTGAAGTGGTAAGATGGCATTTGTGTATCTCAGAGCAGAGCTTAGGTGTCCTCCACAAAACATGGAAAGTTAAGGTTGGAACCAGAATATTAGTGTTTTATACACCATTGGGAGGAAAAGATTTTTGAATCTTTCTTTGAATATCATGTCAAACATTCTGAAGAAAAGAAACAGGCTGGGTGCAGTGGCTCACACCTGTAATCCCAGCACTTCAGAAGGCCGAGGCAGGTGGATCACCTGAGGTCAAGAGTTTGAGACCAGCCTGACCAACACGGAGAAACCTCATCTCTACTAAAAATAGAAAATAAGCCGGGCATGATGGCGCATGCCTGTAATCCCAGCTGCTCGGGAGGCTGAGGCAGGAGAATCACTTGAACCCGGGAGGTGGAGGTTGCAGTGAGCCGAGATCATGCCGTTGCACTCCAGCCTGGGCAACAAGAAAGAAACTCCATCTCAAAAAAAAAAAAAGAAAAAGAAAAAGAAAAGAAACTGATTGGAGGTAATTTTATCAAACTCAGAACCACACAGCGTCTCCAGAAAATGTTCAAGGATATCAGATACCTATACAACAGAGTTGTCTGGCTTGTCGTCTTTTTTCTGTTACCAGCTTTTCCTATTGGACAGTTGATTGCAAACCACCCTGAAACAGTAGGATATTACACCTTTTACATATTGAATTACGTATTGGATATTGGATTACATATGAATCGAATTACATGCGTTTTTGCCTTCAACTTAAAAAAATAACACTAAACTGTAGTTAAGCTTATTGGAGGAAGGATTTGAAATCATTAAGTCACGAATATGTGATGTTGATGTCTGCTCTGGGAAATTTTACCAAATGTGTTATATGTCATACTCAACATGGTGTAATTAAAAAAAAAAAAACAGAGATTTGTGAATGAGAGTCCTCTGTTCAAATACCAGCCCTGCCACTTAGCCACACAATCTTTGATAGATTACTACATCTCCTTGAGACTGGATTTCTTCATCTTATATGCATATGAAGCACCTGAGTGCTTTTTAAATGTTTAGTAATTGTGTTCTATAAGTGTACATGTAAATTATGAAACTTAATTTTGAAATCTAAAACTTAACAACTGAGATGTGAAATCTTTCCAGTGTTTAACTTTTGAACTGTCCCTTTCATCTGGTTTATAGATCCTGTGTTGCCATAAGCCCTTGGCCCACATTTAAGTGGGAATGCAGCTAGCTTGGATGTCTGAAACTTTGTAGGCACCTGTGTCTGATTCCTAAACACAGGCATCAGGACTACTGAGAGCTCATCATCCGTGCCGGATAGCCACACAGCAAACATGTTTGCAAAACTGAAGAAGAAAATTGCAGAAGAGACTGCTGTTGCTCAGAGACCAGGAGGTGCTACTAGGATCCCACGGTCTGTGAGCAAGGAATCAGTTGCCTCAATGGGAGCTGACTCAGGAGATGACTTTGTAAGTATCTTTACTTAAGAAATATACTTTTGCAGGGAATTCTTCCAATAAATATTTTAAATTGCTTGATTATTTCATACCTTTCATGATTTGTAGCTATATAAAGAGCCTGTACATCTGATTCTTCTTACTCTGAGGTACCTTTTTGTTAATGTTTGGTTTGTAAATGTTAAGGTACTCTTTTTTTCCTTATTTTTCTGTGAATTCCTCTTCATATTCTCTCCAGTGTCCTCTTGTACTGTTTTTCCATCTGTATACCTTGTACATCTTCTTTTGCATTTCATTTCTGAAAATGTCTGGGCCTGTTTTCATTGCAGACATATATACTTATGTAACAACTAAGTCATTGCTGCTTAACAAGGTCTCTGAGTTGTGGTAAGGGGTTAGCCAGAGTGCATTGTTGTATTGGGAAGGTTGATGGAAAGATGGCAACAGTGATTACAGTATGTTTCTTTTTTCTTTTTCTTTCTTTTTTTTTGAGATGGACTCTCACTCAGTAGCCTAAGGTGGAGTGCTGTGGCCTGATCTCAGTTCACTGCAACCTCTGCCTCTGGGGCTCAAGCAATTCTTGTGCCTCAGCCTCCAGAGTAGCTGAGACTACAGGTGTACTCCACCATGCCTGGCTAATTTTTTGTATTTTCTTAGAGACAGGTTTTCACCATGTTGCCCAGGGTGGTCTCAAACTCCTGAGCTCAGGCGATCCGCCCGCCTTGGCCTCCCAAAGTGCTGGTATTACAGGTGTGAGCCACCATGCCTGGCCTACAATATGTTTCTTATTAGTAAAATACATTTGTGGCTATAAGATTTCAAAAAATGAAGATGTTGCTATATTAGGGAAATGTCATGCTTAAAAAATAAAGTGTGGCTTTTGCATATGACAGGATCCTCTTAAGTTAGATAAATTTCTTTTTTTCTTTTTTTTTTGAGACAGAGTCTCACTCTGTCACCCAGGCTGGAGTGCAGTGGCATGATCTCAGCTCACTGCAATCTCCACCTCCTAGGTTCAAGCAATTCTCCTGCCTCAGCCTCCCAAGTAGCTGGAACTACAGGTGCCTACCACCATGCCCGGGATAATTTTTTTTGGTTTTTGGTTTTTGGTTTTTGTTTTTGAGATGGAGTCCCGCTCTGTCACCTAGGCTGGAGTGCAGCGGCGCAATCTCGGCTCACTGCAATCTCCACCTCCCGGGTTTAAGTGATTCTCCTGCCTCAGCCTCCTGAGTAGCTGGAACTACAGGCACCTGCCACCACGTCCAGCTAATTTTTGTATATTCAGTAGAGACAGGGTTTCACTATGTTGGCCAGGCTGGTCTCGAACTCCTGACCTCATGATCCTCCCTTCTTAGTCTCCCAAAGTGCTGGGATTATAGGGGTGGGCCACCAACACTTGGCAATAAATTTCTTTAAAACTCATTTATAATGCTTGATATGTATAAATGAATGTATATAATATATATGTAAAGTATAAAGCATAAAGTAAATCTATCACTCATCTGAAAAAATAGAACATTATCAATTCTGTTAAGCCACTTATATGCTTCTTCCAATTTCCTCTACCCAATTTAGGCTAGCATAACCACTATTCTAAATTTTGTATTTTTCATTCACTTGCTTTTTAAAATATCTTACCAGATATGTATGTATTCATAAATAATTTATTATTTAATACTGCTTGTTTTTGAAGTTATAAAAGTTGCACACTGTAGACTTCTTGGATTTCCTTTTTTAAAATTTAATTCAACATGCTTATAAAATGCATCCATGTTATAGGAAGCTGTGGTTCATTTGTTTTTACTGCTGTATAAGATTCCAGGCTGGGCACAGAAGCTCATGCCTGTAATCCTAGTGCTTTGGGAAGCTAAGGCAGAAGGATTGCTTGAGGCCAGAAGTTCAAGACCAGCCTGGGCAACATAGCAAGTCCGCATCTCTACAAAAGTTTTTTTTTTTTTTTTTTTTTTAATTAACCAGGTTGCCGGGCGCGGTGGCTCACGCCTGTAATCCCAGCACTTTGGGAGGCCGAGGTGGGTGGATCACCTGAGGTCGGGAGTTCGAGACCAGCCTGACCAACATGGAGAAACCCCGTCTCTACTAAAAATACAAAATTAGCTGGGAGTGGTGGCACATGCCTGTAATCCCAGCTACTACGGAGGCTGAGGCAGGAGAATTGCTTGAACCTGGGAGGCAGAGGTTGCGGTGAGCCGAGATCGTGCCATTGCACTCCAGCCTGGGCAACAAGAGTGAAACTCCGTCTCAAAAAAAAAAAAAAAAAAACAATTAACCAGGTTGGTGGTGGTATGCCTGTAGTCCTAGCTTTTTGAGAGGCAGAGGCAAGAGGATCACTTGAGCCCAGGAGTTTGAGATTGTAGTGAGCTATGATCGTGCCACTGTACTCCCACCTACGCAACAGAGCAAGACTCTTGTCTCTAAAGATTTAAAAAAAAAAAAAAAAGATCCCAGCTTTAGAAAAGGCCACATTTTATCTCTGTCTTCTCCTGGCGATAGACATTTGAGTTGTTTCCATGGTCAGATGAGTCTTCCTCCTGCTTTCTTATACTGCCTGGATCCCAGGTCAGATTACATGGCAGAAGCTATTAGGTTATCGGGATGGAGCAATAAGATTACCGGGTCTACATTATCACTGGTTCCTATATTTTAGAGGAAATATAAGCACACATTTGAACATCGGGCTGAAGGATGTAGTTTTAAGGCTGGGTTCTGTGACAGAAGGACCTGCTTTGCCTTCATTTTGACATGCTAAATGAAGTCATTTATTTAGTAATATATCCCAAATACAGAGATTGACCTGGATTCAGGAAGTACTTTATTTTGGGATTTCTCAAGTTTTGAACTTAATACAGCCTGATCCTCAGTTCCTGTCTCCAGACCCTTATACCCAACTGCATATATTTCTCCAAACAGATGCCTCCTCTGTGGCATCTCAAATTCTAAATGAACAAAATTGAATTCATCATTTCCATCTCCAAACGTGCACCTTCATCTTCCCAAGTCACCAGCCAGAAACCTTGGAGGTATTTTAGACTCTTCCCTCCTTTCACTTCTTGATGTCCAATCAGTCACCATGTATAATGGCTTCTATTTCTTTTTTTCTATTTTTTTTTTTTGGAGACAGAGTCTCACTCTGTCTCCCAGGCTGGACTCTGGGTTCAAGCAATTCTCCTGCCTCCGCCTCCCAAGTAACTGGGACTACAGGTGCATGCCGCCATACTCGGCTAATTTTTTTGTATTTTTAATAGAGATGAGGTTTCACCGTGTTGCCCAGGCTGGTCTCGAACTCCTGAGCTCAGGCAATCTGCCCACCTCAGCCTCCCAAAGTGCTAGGATTACAGGCAGCTTTCATTTCTTAAATGTCTCAAACTTGCCTCTCTACTCCATCTTCTAGTATTACATTTACTAGCACAGGTTAAGCATCTGTAATCTGAAAATTTGAAATCTGAAATACTCCAAAATCTTAAACTTTTTGAGCGCCAACATGGCTACAAGTGGAAGATTCTACACATAAATACTTAACACAAATTTGTTTAATGCATATTATTTAAAATATTATAGAAAATTATGTTCAGGCTATGTGTATAAAATGTATATGGAACATAATTTTGTGTTTATACTTGGGTCCCATCCCCAAATTATTAATTATGTATATGCAGACATTCCAAAATCTGAAAAAATCCTAACTCCAAAACACTTCGGATCCAAAACTGTTTGGGTAAGAGATACTCAACCTATACTATCATTTGATTTCAGACTGCCTTTCTTTCTGGGACAAATGTTGTAGTCTATCTGGGTTCCCTATCCCCAAAGTGACCTTTTGTTTTCTTTGAGACAGGGGTCTCTTTCTTTCACCCAGGCTGGAGTGCAGTGGCGCGATCACAGCCCACTGCAGCCTTAACCTCGTGGGCTCAAGCGATTCTCCCATTTCAGCCTCTTGAGTAGTTGGCACAACAGTCACGTACCACCACACCCAGCTAATTTTTGCATTTTTTGTAGAGACGGAGTTTTGCCATGTTGCTTAGGCTGGTCTTGAATTCCTGGGCTCAAACAATCTGCCCACCTTGACCTCCCAAAATACTGGGACTGCAGGCGCTAGCGGCTGTGCGCAGCCCAAAGTGATCTTTCTAAAAGCAGATCTGTTGATGTCTCTCCAGTACTTAAGACTCATAGGCCGGGCGCGGTGGCTCACGCCTGTAATCCCAGCACTTTGGGAGGCCGAGGCGGGCGGATCACAAGGTCAGGAGATCGAGACCACAGTGAAACCCCGTCTCTACTAAAAATACAAAAAATTAGCCGGGCGCGGTGGTGGGCGCCTGTAGTCCCAGCTACTCAGGAGGCTGAGGCAGGACAATGGCGTGAACCTGGGAGGCGGAGCTTGCAGTGTGCCGAGATCGCGCCACTGCACTCCAGCCTGGGCGACAGCGCGAGACTCCGTCTCAAAAAAAAAAAAAAAAAAAAAGACTCATAAAACTCAGTGGCTTCCCCATCATTTTCAGGATGAAGTACAAACCCATTATTATAGCATAATGGTAAACTGTCATGGTCTTGTCTCAGTTTATTTGGCCAGCATTTTCTCACTGTACTTTCCTACACCCTGTGCTACAGCCAGATTGAATTTGTTGCACTTTCTAGAATGTACCACATTCTTTCATGCCTACAATTTTTGCACATGCTGTTTCCTCTCTCTAGAATGTCTTGTCTCCCCTTTCACTCCTGCATTCCTCTTCCAGACTGTTGTGTGTCTTAAGACTCAGCTTACATGTTACTTCCAGGAAACTCCCTTGACCTGACCTTCTCCTCTGGCAGCCCTGTCTCCTTTACCCCTGCTGGCTGTTTGGTGCCTTGTCTTCTGCTAACCTCTGTAATAGCACCTACTGTATTGCATTATTATTGATGATTTGCTTGTTTGTCTCTTCCACTGAACTGGGAGTTTCATGAAAGGCGATAAGGGAAGTGTAGCCCTTAGGAACTCAGGTCGGGTTATAGAGCCATATCTGCTCTATTATTTTTATGTGACTTTGGGCAAGTTTCTTCATTTTTTTCTTTCCTTATTTTCCACATCTATAAAATGGGGATAGGAACTCTATCTATCTTTATTAAAATATGTGTGTCAAGGATGCCCAAGATCATCCCCAGATTTGATTATTCACTAGGAGGACTCACAAGACTCAGCATACAGTTTTACTCACTGCTGTAATTTATTACAGTGAAAGGATCTAAAACAGAGTCAGCAAAGGGAAAACGTGCATGGGGCAAAGCTTGGAGGAAACAGGTGCAGGCTTCCAAGATTCTTCTCCCAGTGGAGTAACATAGGACACGCTCCATTCTCCCAGCAATGAGTTGTGACATCACATGTAAAATGTCTACCAGGGAAGCTCATTAGAGACTCAGTGTCCAGGGTTTTTATTGGGTACTGGTCGTGTGAACACCCTCTGCCTACTGTGTATCAAAATTCCAGACTCTGGGCCAGGTGGGGTGTCTCACACCTGTAATCCCAGCACTTTGGGAGACCAAGGCGGGTGGATCAGTTGAGGTCAGGAGTTTGAGAGCAGCCTGGCCAACATGGCAAAACCCTGTCTCTACTAAAAATACAAATATTAGCTGGGCATGGTGGCACACACCTGTAGTCCCAGCTACTCAGGAGGCCCAGGAGAATCGCTTGAACCCAGGAGGCAGAGGTTACAGTGAGCCAACATTGTACCACTGCACTCCAGCCTGGGTGACAGAGCAAGACTCTGTCTAAATAAATAAATAAATAAATAAATAAATAAATAAATAATCCAGACTCCAGAAGGAAACCAGGTATTCAGCATAAACCATATTTTTGCACAAACATTTTAGGCACAATGAGCCATTCTTAACAGAATAATGGGAACCCTCCCAAAGCCTAAGTTCTCAGATGCCAGGCAAGGACCAACCTTAAAAGCAGGCCTTTCTAAGGACAACAGTCTGAGGCCTGTAATGTCAGTTCTTCTGCTTAGGATGTAAAGCACTTAGCATGGAATCTGGCTCTAAGCATTTTATAATTAGCTGCTGCTGCTGTTATTTTGGATAGGAGCTCTTTGTTTCACCACTATTCCTAGTGCTTAGCACAGTAATGAGACATTCTATGTCTCACTAACAGTAATAATCATAACAGCTTCTTATACTGCTAGTGCTGTGGTCTGAATGTTTGTGTCCCCAAAAATTGATATATTGAAACCTAATCACCAGAGCAATGGAATGAGGAGGTGAATCGTCTCCGAGATGATTAGCTCATGAGGGAGGAACCCTCATGAATGGGATTAGTGCCCTTACAAAAGAGGCCCCAGAAAGCTGCTTTGCCCCTTCCACCATGTGAGGGCACAGCTAGAAGGTGTCATGTATGAACCAGAAAGTGGGTCCTCACTAGACACCCAATCTGCTGGCACCTTAATTTTGGACTTCCCAGACTCCAGAACTGTGAGAAATACATTTCTGTTGTTTATAAGTCACACGCTTTATGGCATTTCGTTATAGCAGCTCAAATAGACTAAGACAACTAGTAATAGATGACACATATTAAAGCTAATATGTGCCAGGCTGTGTTTTAGGGATTTGACAAGTATTGATTTACTTAATCCTATTCACAGCTCTGTGAGGCAAATGATATTTGTTATCACAGATTGCAAATGAGAAAACCAGTGCACAGAGAAGTTGAGTAATGAGCCTAAGTTCTTACAGCTTGAAAGTGGTAAAGCTGGAACCTGAAGCAAGGTCTTCTGACACCAGAGACTCTCCTCTTAACTGTCCACTGTCCTGACTCTTGGTACATATTGGATGGGCAGTTGGCTGGACATGTAGATGAATATTTGAAGTGAATTGTTGAATCATCTTTAAAAACATTTTGGGGATACAATGGGAAACATGATTAAGGACTGGATGTTAGTATTTTTTGTTAGGAATGATAATCATATGTTGTCTATGAAGAGAAATATCCTTATTTTTTAGAAATAGTTATCAGAGTATTTAGGATGAAATGTAATGATGTCTGTTATTTAAATTACTTCAGAAAAATAAAAATTGGTGAAACAAATAAGGCAAAGCTTCAGCAATTGTGAAAGTAGATGGAAAGTGTTCATTAGACCAATTTCTCTCCCTTTCTATAGTTTGAAAAATTTTATAATGAAAAGTAAAAGAGATTTTAAAAACTGAGTTATTAGCAATCACAAGCAGTGCCCATAGTAATAGTAGTATTCATTTATTTTAAAATAATCTGGTTTTTTGGGAAAAATGTATGCTTCATTAATATATTGGTTTGTTGAATGCATATTATCTGCTGAAGTCTATGATGCAAATTAAGAGTTTTAGATTGACATCCCTTTGTTTTATAGATGAAGATACTGAAACTTTATCAATATTGGTGAAAGATTCATAGTTATAGGCCAGCTTTTGATCCCTACAGAACTCCCGCCCTCTTTATCCCAGGACTTTACTTTTGGAAAGATAAAGTGATTTTTTTATCGTGGCAAATATAGTTTTTGTACTACATACTTGCTATAATAATGGATCTATTTACTATTACTTATTTCAATAACATGTGTACACATACGATATATCTGTTTAGCATCTCCTCTCTCCTTCACTTTAAGAGGCAGAAAGCATTGCTTCCACTTTCCAGGTAGAGAAACTAGGCCCAGTTACGTTAAGAAGCTTTTCAGTGACTACAATTAATTGAAGTGTAACCAAACCTAAAGTAGACCTGTCACTTTCTGGCTCAGTACTGTGGTCTCACACATATATGAATTCAACCTTCCTTGTGTCTACCTCAACAGGCTTCCGATGGAAGCAGCTCCAGAGAAGATCTTTCATCCCAGCTTTTGAGAAGGAATGAACAGATGCGAAAGTTAGAGGCCAGACTTTCTGGTATGTCTAAGAACTTGTAAAAAACAAACACGAGAAACTTGCCTTGCTTGACTCTCCTATAAAATAGCCATATAGGATGACTTTATAGTTGTTTTCACATATCATTTTGATCTTTTTAGATAGGAGCAAGTATACCCTCTTCTTTTTTTAGTGTACTAAATAGTGTAAATTCAAAACTGAATTTGAAAGTTTATTAAAAAAATTTTTCTGCTCCTGAGGTTTCTAGCCATGGAAATAAAAGATGGTAATAGTGTATGTACAATAGATTTGACCATCTTCCACCATTAGCATAGCCTGCTTTCAGGTGGAAAGGGATAGGGTTAGTTTTTAAAGGGAATGGCCAACAGATATTGGATTCATCAGCACCAGAGAGAGATTGGTTCTATGTTGCCACTTCCTGCAGCTCATACCACCTGTGTAAGTGTCGTTGTAGGTCTTTGGGCCACGTTTCAATGGTATTTCTGACTTCAGCACCTGCATAGAAGGTGTAACTCTCATTATGTCTTTTGTGTGCAGTTTACATAGCTCCCATTATATCCTTTGCCTGAGGAAGGCATGGTCATGATAGAATTGTGAGTTATTATTTTGGTTTCTGCCAGTGGATACGTTTGGAAAACTTCATCCTATAAAGTGGTTCATGGCTTCTGTGTGTCTTTTTGTCCCTTGGCTTTTTTTTTTTTTTTTTTTTTTTTGAGATGGAGTCTCGCTCTGTTGCCCAGGCTGGAGTGCAGTGGCGCAATCTTGGCTCACTGCAAGCTCTGCCTCCCGGGTTCATGCCGTTCTCCTGCCTCAGCCTCCCTAGTAGCTGGGACTACAGGCACCTGCCACCATGCCCAGCTAATTTTTTTTGTATTTTTAGCAGAGACGGGGTTTCACTGTGTTAGCCAAGATGGTCTCGATCTCTTGACCTCAAGATCTACCTGTCTAGGCCTCCCGAAGTGCTGGGATTACAGGCGTGAGCCACCATGCGCGGCCGTCCCTTGGCCTTTTAATTCCCATTTTATTGGAGTAAAACAGCAGACCCAAATTCACCAAGTGGTATGTGAAATATTTATATTTGTGTAGCTATCAGACCCGGATTCACCACATTGTATGTGAAGTATTTGTATTTGTGTAGCTATCAAAGGTTCATAGCATAATTCACAACTACTAATTATTTTGTCCTCACTAGAGCCTTATTAGGCTTAGCAAGGTTAAGGCCTTACAAGTAGTAAATGGTAGAGCTGGGATCCAAACCCAGATTTATTTGATGCTAGAGTCTTAATTCCATCTGCTTTAAACTTAATTGTTGCTATCCTGTTACTCCTACCCATACATAGTATCAGTAACAGAGGTAAAGTAATTTTACACTTGTTTAATGTTGAAGAGAGAGTTATAAAATAATATATGTACCTTCCCCATATGGTAGGAAGAATAGTTGGGCTTGACTTACATTAGAGAAGGGACAGGGAAGAGAGCTGCCATTTATTGGGCCCACTATGTCCTGAGTATTGTCCTACAGTATTAGTATGAGTAATAATAATTGTCACAGTGACAACAATAACAGCTGCATTTTATTGAGCACTGTGTGCAAAGCACTTAAGGCATGTAAAATGTTTTATTATCTAATGCATCGTTTGTGGTAGGTACAATTAATATCATTTAATATATGAAGAAACTAATACTACAGGATCAATAATTTGCTTAAGGTCCGCAGCTAAGGACTGACAGAGTTGGGATTTGAGCTACTGTCTATGTTTTCACTAAACCATAATTATCTTCTTTGGCCACCTAGATAATTAATTCTGACATTCACATTTTTAATATAGCATAGGTAACCAAGTTCCTGTGTAGAAAGGGAGCTCACTTTTTTAGAGAATTAAGTGCTATCACTATAAAGACAATGCTGCACCTAAGGTGTTTGTTATCGCCCTAACTACTGTTCCTGAGTTGTGTGGACTGTAAGTGAGCTGTTTAGTGAGTTCGCTTTGATCTGTCCTACTGCTAAGGCTGGAAGAGGAGGTGGAAACTGAGATTTGAAATTAAGTCATGAGATAAATCTGTGTTTTTCCTAGCAGGACATTTCTGATCACTAGGCTAAGCCTAATTCTTGTTTTCCATCAAGGCTAAACAAACCTGCCTTTTTGTACTCACCATTTATACACCATGGATAATTTGTACTATACTTGTTTTCCTGTGTTGTTCATTGTTAATGGGAGGCTGTCTGCCTAGCTTTCCTTAACAGGAGTGGTTTTCAGGTTAAGAAGATCATCATCATTTCCACTCATTTTTTTGTTTAATTAACTTCCTTTCCTGATGTTTGTCCATTTCTGGTATGTGCGTCACCCTCCTCACCCAAGACTATGCTGAACAGGTCCGAAACTTGCAGAAGATAAAAGAGAAGCTTGAAATTGCATTAGAAAAACACCAGGATTGTACGTATTTTTTTCCTGCTTTTTCAATCTCTTCAAGCTTTAGTTTTTTGAAATGAAACAATAGCATATGGTTAAGCTTGTCCTTCTTGAAAGCATGAATCTTTATTTTATAAGTAGTATACTTCTTAATCAAGTTGATAAAACATTTGGCTGATATAAAAGTTATAAGTATACAAGTTTTATTTATGTTGCTTTATAAAGGCATGATTCTTAGGAGTAGGTCATTAGGTGTATCAGCTTGTCTCTATCCAGTTGACCCCTTTATTTAGGCTACCCTCAGGTTTTAATAAAATCTAGTACCTATCCCTTAGGTCTGGATTAGGAAATGGTTTCTCACCACAGCTTCATTACTGCTGTGTTGAGTAACTGGGAGAAATCCCTGTCATCACTCCCTCAGCAATAAAGCATACATTTTATGTAGTCTGCCCTAAATCATATGTTCTTTGGGTACCATCCAAGAAAGATGTTAGTAGAAGTAGAAAGTTATTTTTTTGCTGATATGTACTAAAAAAACTTTTAAGGAAAATAAAGTAAAAGCAAGGCTTTTTGTTTGTTTGTTTTGATTTTTGTTTTTGTTTTTAATTCTGATAAAGTGGTAGTAGCCATCACTTAGCATCAGCTTTGATGTTTTCTGGCAACCTACCTAACTCAGTGTTCTATCATTGTACCATTTAAGAAGTTACCTTTGGCATCTTTCTAAATATATATACTTGTCTATTACAAGAAACAAAAACAATGAGGAAACAAACAAGCAAACACTGTGGTCTGTTACCAAGGCCAAAATATTCTTCTGGAAAGTTGAGGTGGATCAAGCTTTTCCTAGTACCATAATCCACTTATGTGACTTTGGCCTTTTTCATTAGGTGACAGTTTTAAAATAATCACATGGGCTATTTGTCATGCTGTTTCTGAAGTATTTTCATATCTCAAATAGAGCCTCTTTGTTAACAGCTTCCATGCGGAAATTTCAAGAGCAGAATGAGACATTCCAAGCCAACAGAGCCAAAATGGCAGAAGGACTGGCTTTGGCATTAGCCAGAAAGGACCAGGTATTTTATATGTGGCACTGCCCAAAACTAGTGGAAAGATTTCACTTAGTGACATGACTTCAAAAATCATGACATAACCTACAGAAAATATTTATAGCCTAGGAGAAAAGGAATGTTGTAAGTTCTTTAAGGTTTTCTTTGGCCTTTTCTTGTAAAGTGAAGAAACTTTACAGTTCTAATCATGAAATGTGTCCAGAATGTGAGAGTATCATTCCTTGCATCTGTATAGTTTCATAAAATTGAGAAGAGAAATAGTGTATCTGTAATCTGATGGCAGGCCCCAAAATAAGAGAAAAGGTCTCTGCCCTCTAAAAACCTCTCTGAAAGTCTAAGCCCCAGACATTTTCCTTTTATCCTGGAGAAGATATTATTAACCTAGTCATAATCCATAGTATACAGAGTTCTTCCAACCTCTGTTCCCACGTTTCTTCAATCCCAACCAGCTGGACAGAGGGGAACTCCTATAATCTCAACAGAACCAACCACTGGAAGATGCTGAATGAATAACCACAAAGAAGGAAAATAATTCTGTTACTGGCTATTACAGTAATTATGAAGTATATTTTGTTCAAAATAATAGATGACATTTTAAATTTAAGATAAGCATCAATGTATTGTAATGATAATTTTGATTTATTAAGACAGCTTGTTATGTTTCACTTAAGAAATTGTGTAATTTATTTCATCTGGAGGAGGTGGGTTGGTTGATTGGTTTTAAAGTGTCTGTTCATCATCTAGGACATTTACTAGTCAGAAAAAGTACCATTTACCAATACTTAGGGGATAACTATGGTATGAATGTATATAAATGAAGAAATAATCTAAAATTCATGGATTCTGATTATAGGCAATCCGTATATTGCCTTTTGTGCGAATGGGATTTTTTTCTCCTCACTATTTTATGGTTTGTGAATAAGGGGCATGATTCTTTTTCTTTTAATTTACACAGATGGCATAAAGCATGTTAGTAAAATCAAAATGAAAAGGAAAATAATGATCAGGGACTGCAAAAGATCCCCCCTACTCCCCCAGTTTCAGGAATTGATTTCTAAACATCATTTGCAGAATTACTCAACTCAGCTAGTCCCAGCTACCCACTCCCAAGAAACAACAGTACTCATGGCAAAACTCCCAGGAACAAGCTGAGAAGCTGCATCAGAACAGCAGATATGGCTTTTCTTGGGTGTCCTGCTTAGTAAAAATCTGCAGGCTTATATTCATGAATTCATTCTGTTCTAGAATCTTAGATAAAGTGCATTTTCTTCTACTGCTGTGACTCTTGCCTTTCTTAAACCAAGTTTATGGATTTTTTTTTAATTGGCTTTTTTGTTTTGTTTGGTTACTTGCTTTCTGGGAAGAGTTGGGTTGTTCTGTTTTCTGGAAATCTTGGTATTACAGATGCTTTTCACTGGAAACCATACTTTTGTATTGTTTTGTTTTAGGAATGGTCAGAAAAGATGGATCAGCTTGAAAAGGTTAGTTCATCTTTATTTTTGTCTCATTTTTGTTGGTCTCATCTCTAGGGTTTGGAAAACGTTTTATCCAGTAACCAACATACTGATTGCTATACCACCTCTTGGAAGCAGGACAGTTTATGATTAGATACTGACTCGAAAAGCTCAGATCCTCCCCTTTTTTGGTGAATGTGCAGGATGTCTTTTGTTTGCCCCTCCTGATATACTCTGCACTCCTCCTCTCTTCCCTTTCTCTGCGTACCTGAACGCTGATAGAGACTGTATCAGCAGGGCTTAAAATGCCCTCTGGCATCCGGTTGGGTTCAGCCAGTGGGGAACCCTGAAAGAACCATGTGTGAAAGAAGATGTGGTCAGGAAGTTTCTTCCCCCACCTTTCCCCATGTGGGGTCTCTTCAGCTTAGTTGCATCCCATGGCCAAAAGTCACAGTTTCAGTGGGACCTTTGGTTTGCCTTCTTGACATAGTTTTTCTCTCTCTGGGTTTCCTATAACCTCTTCATCTTTTTGCCCCTTTATGCCCAACTGTTACCAGCACATTATCTTTTGGGCTATATTACCCATCCCACAGCTTTGATAAGCCCTTTTATTAAACCATCCTCAAAATGCCTGATTTGAGTTGGCCATCTCTTTCCTGCTGTGGTTCTGATTGACACTGTGGTAATATTAGGAACACTTAAAGATGAAGCAGTGGGGAAGGAAGGCATTTCTCAAGGCTGAGCATTGAACATATATGAGAACCTCTTTGCTAGATGTAGATGAGGAAAACTGATTATTCTTATACCGTTGCTTGCATAACACCATGCAGGTACCTTAAGTAATATATTCCTGGCTCCCACATATGAACAAGATGAAATTTCAAGTCTACAATTGGAAAAACATTTTAGTTTTAAAATAATCATTAGATCAACTATTTTTTTGCCATAAAACACCAAGTTAACTATTTACTTTCTGTTCTATAGAAATCCGATTATCAAGCTGAGAGAATACATTAACTTTTTTTGAGACAAGGGGTTGTTCTGTTGCCCAGACTGGAAGTGGCACAATCACAGCTCAGTGCAGCCTCAACCTCCTGGGCTCAAATGATTTTCCCCCCTAGGCTTCCTGAGCAGCTGGGACTGCAGGCATGAGCCACAATGCCCAGCTAATTTTTAAAAAAATTTTAATAGAGATGAGGTCTCACGGTGTTGCCCAGGCTGGTCTTGAGCTCATAGACCAAAGTGATCCTCCTGCCTGGCCTCCCAAAGTGCTAGGATTACAGACATGAGCCACTGTGCCTGGCAACATTTTTATATAAGGAAAGAATTATAGAAAAGTCAAGTCCCAAGGAAACCTGTGCTTGAAAAAAAAAAAAAATCCTCAAACATATGCTATTAATGACAGTCTTCTTAAATATGGAGGTATGGGTTGGATTAAGGTTTTCTTGTCATAAAAGAAACTCTTAAAATTATGGCAATTGAAATTCTCATTGAACTGTTTTTTTATCTTTTAAAATTTTGGTAAAGGGTATCCATATAGGGCTGAACCAGCTAAAAAACCTACTTAGGTTCATAAGGTTCACAAAGGGAATTTTCTCTTTGTTTTGTTTTGTTCTTTTGAAGGAGAGGTTGGGGGAAATTTTTCTTTTTTTTTTTTTTTTTGTGATGGAGTCTTACTTTGTCACCTAGGCTGGAGTGCAGTAGTGCGATCTTGGTTCACTGCAAGCTCCGCCTCCTGGGTTTACTCCATTCTCCTGCCTCAGCCTCCCAAGTAACTGGGACTATAGGTGCCCGCCACCACACCTGGCTAATTTTTCTGTATTTTTAGTAGAGACAGAGTTTCACTGTGTTAGCCAGGATGATCTCGATCTCCTGACCTTGTGATCTACCTGCCTCGGCCTCCCAAAGTGCTGGGATCACAGGTATAAGAGGTTGGGGAAATTTTCTAGAGTAGGAAGTAGTAATGAGACACCTATATAGGTCTTTGAAGCCACTTTCATTGTTAAAGATGTTTGGGTTTTTTGGTTTTTTTTGTTTGTTTTTTCAGTCAAGAATTAGAAACTGTAACAGCAGGGTTAATCCTTAAAAGAGTCCTTTTTTCTTTTTTTTTCTTTTTTTTTTTTTTTTTTGAAACGTGGTCTCACCATGATGCCCAGGCTGGAGTGCAGTGCAGTGGCACAGTCAAAGCTCACTGCAGCCTCGACTTCTTGGGCTCAGGTGATTCTCTTACCTCAGCCTCCTGAGTAGCTGGAATTACAAGCACATGCCACCATGCCTGGCTAATTTTTTTGTATTTTTTATAGAGATAGAGTTTCACCATGTTGCCCAGGCTGGTCTCCAACTCCTGCACTCAACCAATAGGCCCACCTTGGCCTCCCAAAGTGCGGGGATTAGAGGCAAGAGTCCACTGCTAGAAATGATCATTTAATAAATTGTAACCCGCTGACACCAGTCATGTCTAATTTTTTTTTTTTAACTTGTTAACTGAAATCAGTTCTACATTTAATCTACGTGCATTTAATTTTTTTCAGGCATTCAATCTTACTTGTTACTCGCGTTTTTCAGCCAGTTCAGTGTGTCACTAAGAATAGACATGTAGGCTGGGCACGGTGGCTCACGCCTGTAATCCCAGCACTTTGGGAGGCCGAGGCGGACGGATCATGAGGTCAGGAGATCAAGACCATCCTGGCTAACACAGTGAAACCCCATCTCTAGTAAAAATACAAAAAAAAAAAAAATTAGCCAGGCGTGGTGGTGGGCGCCTGTAGTCCCAGCTACTCGAGAGGCTGAGGCAGGAGAATGGTGTGAACCTGCGAGGCGGAGCTTGCAGTGAGCCAAGATTGTGCCACTGCACTCCAGCCTGGGCGACAGAGCAAGACTCCATCTCAAAAACAAAACAAAACAAAACAAAACAAGAATAGACAGGTAAAATAAGCTTGGACATAGTGGCTCACAACTGTAATCCCAGCACTATGGGAGGTGGAGGTGGGTGAATCACCTGAGGTCAGGAGTTCGAGACCAGCCTGGCAAACATGGCAAAACCTCATCTCTAAGTAGAAAAATTAGCCAGGCATGGTATTGCACGCCTGTAGTCTCAGCTACTCGGGAAGCTGAGGCATGAGAATCACTTCAACCTGGGAGGTGGAGGCTGCAGTGAGCCGAGATCACACCACTGCAAACCAACCTGGGCAACAGAGTGAGACTCTGTGTCAAAAAACAAACAACAACAACAAAAGAATAGACACATAAAATATATATCTGGACTTGCTAAGTAGATGTAAGAACTTTAAAGTTCTACGTAGGCCATGCACAATGGCTCATATCTATCAGCACTTTGAGAGGCTGAGGCAGGAGAATGTCTTGAGGCCAGGAGTTCAAGATCAGCCTGGATAATAGAGCAAGATCCTGTCTCTACCAAAAAAAAAAAAAAAAAAAGTTCTACATAATTGTTGCTCTTATTCCCCTTTTTCACAATTATTTAAAACACATTTATTTTTAAATAAATAATTAAATTCTCTAAAGGATTTATTTAATTAAAGAATTTGTAAATAATGCCATATTTCTGTAATGCTTCCCATTATCATTGCATTATTATCCACTGGCATGAGATTTCCTGAAGATTTTCCTTTATTAAGAGTTCCAGGCCGGGCGCGGTGGCTCAAGCCTGTAATCCCAGCACTTTGGGAGGCCGAGACGGGCGGATCACGAGGTCAGGAGATCGACACCATCCTGGCTAACACGGTGAAACCCCGTCTCTACTAAAAATACAAAAAACTAGCCGGGCGAGGTGGCGAGCGCCTGTAGTCCCAGCTACTTGGGAGGCTGAGGCAGGAGAATGGCGTGAACCCGGGAGGCGGAGCTTGCAGTGAGCTGAGATCTGGCCACTGCACTCCAGCCTGGGCAACAGAGCGAGACTCTGTCTCAAAAAAAAAAAAAAAAAAAAAAAGAGTTCCACTTTCAGGCCGGGTGTGGTAGCTCATGTCTGTAATCTTAGCACTTTCGGAGGCCAAGGCGGGAGGATTGCTTGAGCCCAGGAGTTCAAGGCCAGCCTGGGCAACTAGTGAGACTCTGTCTCTAAAGATAAAAATGATTTTAAAAAAGAAAAGATTTTCACTTTCGTAATACAGATTTCTAATGATTTAGTTGCCTGAGTTGATGTCTTTCTTTCAAATAGGAGAAAATTATTCTGACAGCCCAGTTACAGGAAATGAAGAACCAGAGTATGAATCTTTTCCAAAGGAGAGATGAAATGGATGAATTAGAGGGGTTCCAGCAGCAGGAACTAAGTAAAATAAAGCACATGGTATGCATTTTTGTTTTAGTAGCTAAATACTGAATAGATGATTATTCACTCAGATTTTACTAGTCATCACTCTCTAATTGCTGATAAACATAACACCACTAATATTTGATACTAATCATATTTGATGTTAATCATATTTGTATGTTTTAAAATTTATTAAAATAGAAAACTTCTGTTTGAAATGTTCTCTTTTTCTGTTGTTGTTTTTGTGGTTTTTTTTTTTTTTTTTTTTTTTTTTTTTTTTACCTACTAGGTATATAAATCCTCTTATAAGCCCACAAAAATGTTATAAAAGTTTGGTTATTGGTCCACTTTTTTTTTTTTTTAATAGATGGAGTCTCATGGTGTTGCCCAGGCTGGAGTATAATAGCTACTCACAGGTGTGATCATAGCACACTGCAGCCTTAAACTTGTGGGCTCAAGCTCTCCTCCCACTTTAGCCTCCCAAATAACTGGGACTGTAAGCATTTACTATAGGTGTGTGCCACCACGCCTGACAAGTTTAGATTTCTTTTTCTTTTTTCTTGTGTGTGTGTGTGTGTGTGTGTGTGTGTCACCTAGGCTGGAGTGCAGTGGCATGATGGTGGCTCACTGCAGCCTTGACCTCCAGGGCTCAAGGGATTCTTCCACCTAAGCCTCCCGAGTAGCTGGAACTACAGGCACACTACCATTCCCGGCTAATTTTTGTATTTTTTGTAGAGATGATGTTTCACCATGTTACCCAGGCTGGTCTCAAACTCCTGGGCTCAAACGATATGCATGCCTCAGCATCCCAATATGGTGGGATTACAGGCATGAGCCACTGTACCCAGCCCAGATTTGTTTTTAAGTGTATTTTTCTTTTTTAATTTTTTTTTGTTTTTGAGACAGAGCCTGGCTCTGTCACCCAGGCTGGAGTGCAGTGGCATGATCTTGGCTAATTGCAACCTCCACCTCTGAGGTTCAAGTGATTCTCCCGCCTCAGCCTCCCAAGTAGCTGGGATTACAGGCACCCGCCACCATGCCCAGCTAATTTTTGTGTTTTTAGTAGAGACAGGGTTTTGCCATGTTAGCCATGGCAAACAGTTAGCTGGTCTCAAACTCCTGACCTCAAGTGATCCACCCGCCTCGGCCTCCCAGAGTGTTGGGATTACAGGCGTGAGCCACCTGCCCGGTCTTAAATGTATTTTTCTTAGCATAGCCCAATGAAACTTTGTATTTTTGTGTCAGCTTTTAAAAAAAGAAGAAAGTCTAGGGAAAATGGAGCAAGAATTGGAGGCACGAACCAGAGAACTTAGTCGTACCCAGGAGGAGTTGATGAACTCCAACCAGATGTCATCAGACTTAAGCCAGAAGCTAGAAGAATTGCAGAGACACTACTCAACGCTGGAAGAGCAGAGGTTCTTGCTTGGTCTGTGGGGCCCTTGGGAAGAGGTGTTAGTGTAGTTCTGGCTATAGCCTGCTCACCTTTCCCCATTGTTCATTACACCATTTTCTGATTCCAGTGCTGGCAAAGGCTTCTGGACACACACTTACCTGCCTAGGACTTAGGCCCCACCCTACCTCCAACCCACTTTCCCCTTCAGCTGCTGAAACTCAGGACAGTTCCAGCCCTGCTGAGCAATTCAATGTGGTTTTAGTTTGTAAGGTATTATAGACTAAGGAGAGGCAGGTCAGGATTTCTTTCTTAAACTAGGATGGACTTTTTCTCCTTGGGCTCCTGCTTCAGAGAGAGCTGAGGCTTTTCCCATTGAAAACTGCATGTGGCTAATGATGCTTGTAGCCCTGACATAGAAAGAACCATTTGTATTTTTCCTACAGAAGACTGTATATTAGATGAGATATCCAAATTTGTTCATTGTCTGCTTTCTTTTGATGAAGAGATCATGTGATAGCTTCAAAAACAGGTGCAGAAAGTAAGATCACAGCCCTGGAACAAAAGGAACAAGAGCTCCAAGCACTCATTCAGCAGCTTTCCATTGATTTGCAAAAGGTAAGTAGAGTATGAGGAGAAGACCTGGATTTCTAAGATTCATAAAAACTAGTTCTTTCAGATATTTCTGCCTAAGAGTGACTACTGAACAAATATTTCTCATGCAGGCCACATGGCTCCATTTCTTATTCTAGCCAGACTGCACTCAGATGGAAATGGCCATACAATTGCTTAGCAGAAGTAGTCAGTATTTTCCCATCAGGAATTCTTATACCATTTGGTCAACTCAAATATGTCTCTTTTTTTTTTCTTTTTTTTTGAGACGGAATCTTGCTCTTACTGCTCAGGGATTACAGGCGCCCGCCACTACACCTGGCTAATTTTTGTATTTTTAGTAAAGACGGGGTTTTACCATGTTGGCCAGGCTGGTCTCAAACTCCTGACCTCGTGATCCACCCACCTCGGCCTCCCAAAGTGCTGAGATTACAGGCATGAGCCACTGTGCCTGGCCTGACTCAAATATATCTTTAAGCACATAATGGACCTTGAGCATGAAAAATATAACAATAGTGGCTGACATGACCAGGGCTGTACCTTTGACATACTTGGCTGTAATCCAGTTTGTTCTATGGCACATAATCAAATGATGTCATTACAATTTGTTTTTTCATTTCATTGACATACATTTGTTTTCTTTCTACATTAGGGCTGTGCTAAACTCTGAGAATATAAAGATGAACAATAATATTACTGAATATAAAGTAGTGTTTCTTAGGCCCAGCACTGTGACTCAAGCCTGTAGTCCTAGCACTTTGGTAGATCAAGGCAGGAGGATCACATGAGGTCCTCCTCTTGACCCCATCTCTACCAAAAAAAAAAAAAATTAGCCAGTGTGGTAGTGTGCACCTGTAGTTCCAGCCGTTTGGGATCATGAGGTGGGAGGATCGCTTAAGCCCAGGAATTCAAGGCTGCAGTGGGCTATGAACATATCACAGCACTCCAGCCCAGGCAACAGAGCAAGACTGTCTTTAAATATAAAAATAAGGCTGGGTGTGGTGGCGTGTGCCTGTAATTCCAGCTACTTGGGAGGCTGAGCAGGAGTTTGAGTTAAACCTGGGAGGTGGAAGTTGCAAGTCAGCTGAGATTGCACCACTGCGTTGCAACCTGTCTAGGTGACAGAGAGAGACTCTGTCTCAAAAAAATAATAATAAATAAATAGAAATAAAATAAAGTAGTATTTCCCAATGGCATATTTCTTATTGGCATTTTGAGTAGAACAACTTGTATGATCGTCCATTGCATTGCAGGACATTTAGCATTCCTGGCCTCTGGGTTCTGAATGCCAATAGCATCCTTTAGTCACTGACATCCAGCCCTTCCCCTTACATCACAGAACCACCCCCCTGTTGGTCAGTGCCATCCACCCTACCCTCATCTTTTGAGAAATGCTGATCTCAAGTGAGACAGAGCCTTACAGCATAATTACGGTACAGTAAGATTTTGTCAATAGAGGTCTGTATACCCCTTCTAGCTAAGTATTGTCATACTTACAGATATCTAAGTGGAAACTAAGAGAGGTTATTGACCTTGTTCACAATTATACAGTAAGTGACAGAGTTGGATTCTAACCCAAGTCTTATTCCAAAACTCATGCTTATTCTATTGCACTTTGCTGCCTCACAATAAGGAGCACCCAGTAAATATATATATGAATGAATGACTGTGATACAAGCTTTCTACCCTCAACGAACTAAAAATCTCAGTACAGATGTTGTTTTCCTTCAGAGGCTTACAGTTTCATTATAGAACTCAAACCTATTGTAATCACAAGAAAAGAAATGCTCAAACAAGAAGTCTCATGTAAATGAACTAGATTTTTCTTTTTCTTTTCTTTTGAGACACGGTCTTGCTCTTTCACCCAGGCTGGAGTGCAGTGGCATGAACGTCTCACTGTAGCCTCAGCCTCCCAGGCTGAAGTGATCCTTCCACCTCAGCCTCCCAAGTAGCTGGGACTACAGACACACACCACTACAACAGGCTAATTTTTATTATTATTATTATTTGTAGAGATGGGGTTTTGCTACGTTACCCAGGCTAGTCTCAAACTCCTGGGCTCAAGCAGTCCACCCGCCTCAGCCTCCCAAAGTGCTGGGATTACAGAGGGGAACCACCACACTCAACCCTAGATTTTTCAAATACAAAATATATGCCATAGGGGAAGTACATTCCAGCCCAGGAGTCAAGGAAATCTTCCTAGAGGAACTAGAATGTCAAGGATCAGGAGGACAACAGGAGGCAGAAAAGGCAGAAGGTTAGAGAGTACATTTGGGGTCGTGGAAGAAGGGGGACAATAGACACACAACTTTGGTTTTTGTATTTTGTTTTTTTCTGAGACAGGGTTTCACTTTGTCACCCAGGCTGGAGTGCAGTGGCGTGATGTTGGCTCACTGCAACCTCTACCTCCTGGGCTCAAGCAATCCTCCCGTCTCAGCCTCCTGAATAGTAGGGACTACAGGCACATGTAACCATGCCCAGCTAATTTTTGTATTTTTAGTAGAGACAGGATTTTACCATGTTGGCCAGGCTGGACTTGAACTCCTGGCCTCAAGTGATCTGCCCACCTCGGCCCTCAAAGTGCTGGGATTATAGGCACCTGGCCACAACTTTGATATTCAAGGGACCCTTTGATGTCAATTAGAACCATCTGTTGTTTTTTTTTTTTTTTTTTTTTTTGAGACGGAGTCTCGCTCTGTCGCCCAGGCTGAAGTGCAGTGGCCGGATCTCAGCTCACTGCAAGCTCCGCCTCCCGGGTTCCCGCCATTCTCCTGCCTCAGCCTCCCGAGTAGCTGGGGCTACAGGCGCCCACAACCGCGCCCGGCTAATTTTTTGTATTTTTAGTAGAGACGAGGTTTCACCGTGGTCTCGATCTCCTGACCTTGTGATCCGCCCGCCTCGGCCTCCCAAAGTGCTGGGATTACAGGCGTGAGCCACCGCGCCCGGCCTGTTTTTATAATTGGAAAAATGGGGCTCAGGGAAGTCCAGACTGTGGTCACAGTAAGTTTCTTCATTCATGCTAGAAAGATTAGTTAAGCCTTACTATGTGCTGGGCTCTGTGCTGGGTGTTCATAATATTGTGGTGAGCAAAATAGATACAGTTCTTGCCTTTGTAATGCTTATAGTCTAGAAGGGAAGTCAGACATTAATCAGTAATCACATATATAATTACTAACTGTGATGAGTGTTCCAAAAGAAAACTACGAGATGTTGTGAGATCCTATTAAAAGATATCAGATCAGATCCAGTCTTGGAGCTGTAGAACACTTAAGGAAGTAACACTTGATGCAGTGCTCAGGCTGGAGAGAAAGGGATAATGAGAGAGAATTTCAGGCAGGGAACAGCATGAACAAAAACTCTGAGGCAAATAAAAGGATTAGCACATTCAAGGAACTAGAAGAAAGCCAGTGACATGCAGAATAAGAGAGAATAACAGATTACTCTGGCCGTTAGGAGACTGAGAGGGTCTTCCACTTAGGAAGCTTTTGCAGTTGTTTGACCATAAGATGATGGAGGCTTTGACAAGTGTGGTGGTGAAGATAATAGTGGGTGGACAAATGTAAGAAATATTGACAGACTTACTAATATAACAGATATGAGAGGAGAGGAAGACAAAAGTCTGTATTTTTATGGGTGATTTATTGGCTTCTGGCTTGGGTAACAGATGGGCCAGTATTGTGTGAAGATTGTTAATTTGGAATTCACTTTTTTCTTGTCTTTACTGAGTATATATAAAATCATATTTATAAAATATGAGTACGATAGAAAGTATAACAAGGCAATGAGCCCTCTGAGCTATCCCTCAGGTTAAGAAAAAGAACAATGTGTTTATCTTTGAGGTTCCCTCTGTGCCCTTCACTATTCCATCCCATTCCTTTTTCCTTTGGAAGTAAGTACTATCCAGAGATTGCTTCATTGTCTGCTTTGCTTTCTAATGTTGTCAGTTTTATCCCTAAACAATATCTTCTTTAGTTTTCCATGCTTATTAATGTTGTATAAATGAAGTCATTCTGGCTTTTTTTGCTGTGTCTACTGCGAGAATGAAGACCATTCTCAGCAATCAGACTGTCGACATTCCAGAAACTGTTGACATTACTCTGAAGGGACGCACAGTTATCGTGAAGGGCCCCAGAGGAACCCTGCGGAGGGACTTCAATCACATCAATGTAGAACTCAGTCTTCTTGGAAAGAAAAAAAAGAGGCTTTGGGTTGACAAATGGTGGGGTAACAGAAAGGAACTGGCTACCGTTCGGACTATTTGTAGTCATGTACAGAACATGATCAAGGGTGTTACACTGGGCTTCCGTTACAAGATGAGGTCTGTGTATGCTCACTTCCCCATCAATGTCGTTATCCAGGAGCATGGGTCTCTTGTTGAAATCTGAAATTTCTTGGGTGAAAAATACATCCTCAGGGTTCGGATGAGACCAGGTGTTGCTTGTTCAGTATCTCAAGCCCAGAAAGATGAATTAATCCTTGAAGGAAATGACATTGAACTTGTTTCAAATTCAGTGGCTTTGATTCAGCAAGCTACAACAGTTAAAAACAAGGATATCAGGAAATTTTTGGATGGTATCTATGTCTCTGAAAAAGGAACTGTTCAGCAGGCTGATGAATAAGATCTAAGAGTTATCCAGCTACAGAAAGAAGATGCCAGATGACTCCTAAGACCTACGTGTGATATTTAAATGATGCAATAAAAGACCTGTTGATTTGGACCTTCTTTAAAAAAAAAAAAAAAAATGAAGTCATTCTGTAGGTATTTTTCTAAACTTATTTTTTATGGTCAACATTGTGCTCCCGGAAAACATTCATATGATACCTGGAGCTCTAATTTATTTTTTCTCAATTACATGGTAATATAGTAGGGACATATCAAAATTTAAATTTTTGTCGCTGGTGGTTTTTTTTGTTTTGTTTTTTGTTTTTGTTTTTGTTTTTGAGACAGGGTCTCACTCTGTCACCCAGGCTGGAGTGCAGTGGTGCAATCATGGCTCACTGCAGCCTCAAATTCCTGGGCTTAAGTGATCCTCCCACGTCAGCCTCCCATATATCGGGGACTGCAGGCTCACACCACCACACCTGGCTAATTAAAAAAAAATTTTTTTTTAGAGACAAAGTCTCACTATGTTGTCCAGGCTGGTTTTGAATTCCAGGGCGCAAGCGATCCTCCTGCCTCAGCCTCCACAAAGTCCTGGGATTACAGGCATGAGCCACTTTGCCTGGCTGTGTGAAGATTTTTAATTACTGAATAGATTTATTTAATGGTAATTCTAAGTTTTATGTTTCTTCCTAAGTTTTTGTTAATTTATATTTTTCTACATAATTGTTCATTTGCTATAAGTTTAATGTTTTGGCATTGTATTTCTTGTATTCTTTTTTTAGTTACTGCCCTATCTTCATCCATGGTAGTATTTATGCATTTTCTATTTTTTTCTAGTTTATTCGTACCAGATGTCTGTCAGTTTGGGAACAAAATTTTAATTCTTTTCATTTTGTTTTTATTTAACCCACAATGTTCAGAATTACACATTTTTTACTCTATTAGATAGCAGTTCCTCAACTGTAGCCATTATCTTTCCACTTCCCAATTTATGTTCTTCCTAACCTGTATTGCACTTAACATATTTTCATGAAATTCACCTTACTTTTTTTTTTTTGCTTAAATAAGTACATTCATTCATTCATTCATTCATTTATTTTGAGACAGAATCTCGCTCTGTCGCCCAGGCTGGAGTGTATGTGATCTTGGCTCACTGCAATCTCCACCTCCCATGTTCAAGTGATTCTCCTGCCTCAGCCTCCCTAGTAGCTGGGACTATAGGCACGTGCCACCATGCGCAGCTAATTTTTGTATTTTTAGTAGAGACAGGGTTTCCTCATATTGGTCAGGCTGGTCTTGAACTCCTGACCTCGTGATCTGCGTGCCTCGGCCTTCTAAAGTACTGGGATTACAGGCGTGAGCCACCGCACCCAGCCACTTTATTTATTTTATTTATGTATTTATTTATTTATTTTTGAGACGAAGCTTTGCTGTTGATGCCCAGGCTGGAGTACAATGGCACGATCTCGGCTCACCGCAACCTCAACCTTTTTTGTTTTCAGTTTTTTTACTTTTGTAGAGAGAGGATCTCCCTCTGTTACCTGGGCTGGTTTTGATCTCCTGGCTTTAAGCAAGCCTCCTGCGTCAGCCTCTCACAGTGCTGGGATTACAAGCATAAGCCTCTGGTCTTGGTGCAACAAATACATTTATAATGAAGGAAAAAAGGCATGTTGGGAAAACAGAAAGGATAGGTAAGTGGTTAGCGCTTAGAGAGGAAGTGGAAACACTGCTAGATGAGATTGGGAAGGTATACAGGGCCAGTTGTATAGAGTAAATAGTGAACGTGAAATTCCATAAATAATCATTAGTGAATATTTAACAAGAATAGCTAAGCATTTACCCTGAGCTCAGTATTCAAGTGTTTTACAGTTAGGGACTCATCGAGTCCTCACAACTATCCTTTGGTTAGACACTGTTTTCCTATTTTACAGGTGATAGTAATGAGCATCTGACCTCAAAGGCTAAATTATTTTTCAAGACTGTACAGCTGGAGTCAATGACAGAGCCAGGATTCAGACTTATGTCTGTCTGAATCAAGTGACCACACACCCAGAATTGATGCAGTCCATATTCTTGGACTATAACTGTGAGGCCCAGACTTGGTAGGGAGTAGGTGAAGAGGGTGATCATTAGGAAAGGGGCAGGTTTGGGGTCAGGGAGTATGACTTGGTAGGTGTTCCCATAGTCCACATGAGGTGTAAGAGGGCCTGAAGTAAATCAGCCAGCCTGGAGAAGGAGGTTGCACATCAATATGTTGCACAAGAGACATAAATGGAACTTGGCCACTGATTCTTTTTCTGTCCCTAACTTTGCCTAACACAGTGACCTGTGTAAGATGTGTTGTTTCGGTTTTAACTGGAAAGGATCATCTATACCTCTTGAATTCAGATTGATATGTAGGAGAACAAATGCAGGCTTTAGATCCGGAAGACCTGGATTTAAATCCTTAATCTGTCGCTAATAGGTATGTGCATTTGGGCTAGTCCCTAAGCTTCAATTTCCTTGTAAATGGATGTGGTAAATAGTGTTTGTACAGACTAGACATAACAGAAAGTGCTTGCAGCGTTCACTTGACCCTATATGTCTGTCTTTACGCTATTACCACACTGTCTTGATCAATGTCACTTTAGAGTTGAAATTGGGTAATGTTAGTTCTCCAACTCTTATATCAACCGTTATTCTTTTTCTTTTTCTTTTTCTTTTTCTTTTTCTTTTTTTTTTTTTTTTTTTTTTGTGGTACGGAGTGTTGCTCTGTTGCCCAGGCTGGAGTGCAGTGGCGCTATCTCGGCTCACTGCAAGCTCCGCCTCCCAGGTTCAAGCCATTCTCCCGCCTTAGCCTCCCGAGTAGCTGGGACTACAGGTGCCCGCCACCACGCCCGGCTAATTTTGTTTTTGTATTTTTAGTAGAGATGAGGTTTCACCATGTTAGCCAGGATGGTCTTGATCTCCTGACCTCGTGATCCACCCACCTCGGCCTCCCAAAGTGCAGGGATTACAGGTGTGAGCCACCGCACCTAGCCTACAGTTATGCTTTTTCAAGATTCTGCTGCAATCTTGTTATAGCTGCTGCTGCTATATTACAATTATTACTATTGCTAGTGTTAACATTATTAATAAGAGACCCATAAAGATGGGTCAACATGGCCAAAACTGGTTTTTTTTTTTTTCCTATCAAACTCGCCTTCTCTCCTGTGTTATCTGCCTTGCATGATGTTACCATTTGCCCAGGTGGCTGAGTCACAGACCTGGGAGTTGTGTTCAGCTGTTCTTTCCTCCTCACCCAGCCTCTAGCCTTGCAGGACTTGTCTGTTACCTCTTTGCATGTGCTGCCCTTTATGCAGAATGCCTGTTCCTCTTCCACCCTCTTTCACCTGGACTTGCCCATTCAGGAGGCCTGATCTGATTCTCCCAGTTAATCCCTCTTGCATCTGATATCTCATAGCCCCGTGTATGTCCCTCTGTTGAAGCACAATTGTATTGTTTTGTAATTAGTTGTGTGTCTGTCTCTACCACCAGCCTCCATGCTGGAATTATGTCTGATTGTATCCTCAGAAAACAGCAGATAGAGTTGAGGCTTGATGAAAGCTTATTGAATTGTGGGGTCATAAATCTACTCTTCAGACTTGCCCTCCACTATCTCTGTTGTCCACCTGTGAGAATTCAGAATGACAAATATTTTTTCCCAAAACCCTTCAGCCTGGTTGCTGCATCTTATTCTGAGGAGAGATTGGCCAAGTTACAACTGAACATGAAAGTTTATGGCTTGAGATGGAGCAACAGAAGTGTAAGATAAGGGAATTTGAGGGAACAGAGTATATGTAAAGAGGTACAAGTCTTCACAGTGAGATTTTTGTTGCCATACAACCTTTTCTGGGGAAGAATGGGCATCCTCAATGGGGAGGTAAGAACTCTGCTTTGACATTGAACAGTGATATGGTTAGGCTCTGTGTCCCCACCCAAATCTCATCTTAAATTGTAATCCCCACATGTCAAGGGAGGGACCTGGTGGGAGGTGATTGGATCATGGAGGCAGATTTCTCCCTTGCTGTTCTTGTGATAGTGAGTGAGTTCTCATGAGACCTGATGGTTTTATAGTATGGCACTTCCCCCCTCGCTTGCTTTCTCTATCCTGCCACCATGTAAGACGTACCTTGCTTCCCCTTCTTCTGCCATGCTTTTAAGTTTCATGAGGCCTCCCAGCCATGTGGAACTGTGAGTCAGTTAAACTTCTTTCCTTTATAAATTACCCAGTCTCAGGTATTCTTTATAACAGTGTGAGAATGGACTAATACAAGCAGCAGTTGAAGATTAGTAGTAGTAAATGGAACCAAGTTAGTCCCAACCTGCCACTATCACCACTACCATCATAGCTAAAGAGATAGACTGGCAGGGTGCAGTGGCTCACACCTGTAATCCTAGTACTTTGGGAGGCCGAGGCAGGTGAATCATGAGGTCAGGAGATCAAGACCATCCTGGCTAACATGGTGAAACCCTGTCTCTACTAAAAATACAAAAAATTAGCCAGGCATGGTGGCAGGCGCCTGTAGTCCCAGCTACTCGGGAGGCTGAGGCAGGAGAATGGCATGAAGCTGAGAGGCGGAGGTTGCAGTGAGCCGAGATTGTGCCACTGCACTCCAGCCTGGGCTACAGAACGACACTCTTGTCTCAAAAAAAAAAAAGAGAGAGAGAGAGACTGAAATAAAATGGGCAGCTGTTGGTCTAGAGCCAAGGTGTGAGAGGCATGGCAGCTCTGCTGTGGTCCCTGTGCTGTGAGCCAAGTGAATCTCATCATTTCAGAAGTTCTCTCTTTAGCCTTTAAGCCACTACATCAGCACTATCACTGCTTTATCCAGCCCCTCAGCTTTCGGGAGCATTGTTCCATAGGTCATTGCAGGGCAGGCTAGGTGCTTCTTGGGTGGAGTTAGTTCTGCTGCCTCTACCAGGTAAGTAATTCCTTTGTTCCAGACCGTCAGTTGTTTAATTGGGAAGAGTGTTTGCTTCTTGTTGCACTAGGTCTGAGCTGGATTCCTGAGTTTTGCCAGATTCTAATCTTGCATTTTCTGTGTCCCAGTTTCAGGGAAGATCTCTTAGCTGTTTGTTCTTCTAGGATACAGTTGAGGACAGAATTGCAGGAAAATGTGATGGCCCGAGAGAAAGCAGGAAGGAAGGAAGAGAGGGCTTACAGTATAAAGTGATCTCTGCTTTCACCTGCAGGTCACTGCTGAAACTCAAGAGAAAGAAGACATTATCATACATTTGCAAGAGAAGGTCGCATCCTTGGAGAAGAGACTAGAACAGAACTTATCAGGAGAAGAACATGTGCAAGAACTCCTGAAAGAGGTAACTTCTGTTCTCTTTGGACTGTCTGGTGTTAGAAAGGCAGGGTTGATTCTGGTGACTTCACAAACCCTAGAGTTTCAGAGCTGTAGGGCCAGCAAACAGCATGGTAACAAGAGAACTGTCTCCAACTTTGTCTTGTCCTGCTTACATCAGAAAGAGCCTTATGTCCCCTGTGGGTGACATGCTTTTCTCAGGGAAAGGGAGAGCTGTATTCAGAGATACATACAAACAGATAGCATCTCATCACCAATAAACCACACCTAGTGATTTCCGCCACTTGGGCTGCCTTGTCTTTCTGCACTGCCTTCTTCCCCACCATTTTGTACTCTGCAGTGGCCAAGGAAAATAGCTACATCTACCCCTTGGCATGAGCAAGAATTACCTTGGGCAGCATTCTCTCCTTCCTGAGGGAGGCTATTGTGCAGACTGGCCTCTTGCCCAGTGGTGCGGGTGAACGTTCTCATCAGGCTTAGCTTTTGTCTGCACATGTTCTGCTCTTCCGTCTCTTTCTGTTCCAATGATTGGCCACACCATGACAAAGGTGACAAAGCCAAGGCCATGGGGCTCCTCCTAGATTAGACCCTCCCTTTCTTTCTTCAGTCAGTTTCAACTAAATACCTCCATCTCCACTGCCACTGGTTGTACTTCAGGATTTCCAGCAAATCTAGCTTAGTCTATGTTAGAAGTCTCCAGATTGGCCTACCCAACATCAGTCTCTCTTCCTTCACCCTCTGACACAGTCTTCCATGCTTACTGCCAAACTGATCCTCCTAATCAGCCCTGGTGACCATATCGCTCTCTTAAACATCTTCTACAATTCCCTTCAACAGTCTACAGTAAATGTAATGTGGGTTCTAGGGAGTAAATTGATTTCTAGAATCAGACTGCCCATGCTTGTATTTTGCCTCTTCTACTTACTAGCTGTGACTTAGAGCAGCAGTCCCCAACCCTTTTGGCACCAGGGACTGGTTTCATGAAAGACGGTTTTTCCACAGATGGAGTCGGGTAGGGGACGATGAGGGGGTGGTTTCAGAATGAAACTGTTCGACCTCAGATCATCGTGACCTTTAGATTCTCATAAGGAGTGTGCAACCTGGATCCCTCACATGCGCAGTTCACGATAGGGTTCACACTGCTATCTAACACTACCACTGCTCTGACTGGAGGCGGATCTCAGGCGGTAATGCTTACTCACTGCTCACCTCCTCCTGTGCGGCCTGGTTCCTAACAGGCCACAGGGTCTGTGGCCCAAGGGTTGGGGACGCCTGACTTAGAGCAAGTAATTTAATCTCTTTGTGTTTGTTTCTTCCCCAGTAAAATTGGTTTTATTATACTACTAAACTCAGAATTGTTGTTAGGGTTAAATAAGTTACAATATGTAAAGTGCTTAGAATGATAACTGGAACATAGTTGGGTCTCAATGTATGTCAGCTGTTACCTTGATCAATATTATTATTGTGCCATCATCATTAGTATACAGTTTAATGTGCATAAAAATTACTTGGGAAGTTTGTTTAAAGTATATATCTCTAGGCCAGGTGTGGTGGCTCACACCTGTAATACCAGCACTGCCTGAGGTCAGGAGTTCAAGACCAGCCTGGCCAACATGGCAAAACCCCGCCTCTATTAAAAATACAAAAATTAGGCCAGACGCGGTGGCTCACGCCTATAATCCCAGCACTTTGGGAGGCCGAGGTGGGCGGATCACAAGGTCAGATTGAGCCAGATGGAGATTGAGACCATCCTGGCCAATATGGTGAAAGCCCATCTCTACTAAAAATACAAAAATTAGCTGGGCGTGGTGGCATATGCCTGTAGTCCCAGCTACTCGGGAGGCTGAGGCAGGAGAATTGCTTGAACCTGGGAGGCGGAGGTTGCAGTGAGCCAAGATCATGCCACTGCACTGCAGCCTGGTGACAGAGCGAGACTCCGTCTCAAAAAAAAAAAAAAAAAAAAAATTAGCCGGGCATGGTGGCAGGTGCCTGTAATTCCAGCTACTCAGGAGGCTGAAGCAGGAGAATCACTTGAACCCAGGAGGCGGAGATTGCAGTGAGCCAAGATTGCACCACTACTTTCCAGCCTTTGTGACAAGAGCGAAATTCCATCTCAAAAATAATAAATAAGTAAATACATAAAGTATATATCTCTGGCCCTACCCTCAGAAATTCTGATTTCCTTAGGCTTGGAGCAAGGCCTCAAATCTGTACAACTAGCTGAGATTAACAACTATCTCAGTAACAGCTCTCTCAGCTAAGTCTAATGCCAGCATTTAGAACTTCTACATTTTGTTTTCTTTCTTTCTTTCTTTCTTTTTTCTGAGATGGAGTCTCACTCTGTTGCCTAGGCTAGAGTGCAGTGGCGTGATCTCAGCTTACTGCAATCTCCACTTCCCAGGTTCAAGCAATTTTCCTGCCTCAGCCTCCCAAGTAGCTGGGACTACAGGTGCACGCCACCACACCCGGCTAATTTTTTATTTTTAGTGGAGACAGGGTTTCACCATGTTGGGCAGACTGGTCTCAAACTCCTGACCTCGTGATCTGCCCACCTCGGCCTCCCAAGGTGCTGGGATTACAGGTGTGAGCCACCGCTCCTGGTCCCCCTTTTTTTTTTTTTTAAAGATAGAATCTCACTCTGTCACCCAGACTAGAGTTCAGTGGTGCAATCTCCACTCGCTGCAACCTCCACTTCCTGGGTTCAAGCAATTCTTTTGCCTCAGCCTCCTGAGTAGCTGGGATTACGGGTACCCACCATCACATCCAGCTAATGTTTTTTGTATTTTTAGTACAGATGGGATTCCATCATGTTAGCCAGGCTGGTCTCAAACTCCTGACTTCAAGTGATCTGCCTGCCTCGGCCTCCCAAAGTGCTGAGATTACAGGTGTGAGCCACCACACCCGGCCTAGAATTTCTACTTTGAAAAATGTTGCTTACAGAATCACGTTCTAACTCCTTTTTGCATTCAAAAGCTTCTCATGAGCTGGCCCTTTTGCCTATCTTTCTGGTCTTGTTTTTTGACCTAAACCCATCATGATTTTGGCTTCTGAGGAGTTGTAGTTCCCTCAATGTAGCAGGCTGTTCACATCGCCGTTGGTCATCCCCCTGCTTGGGAGGCTCCCCGAGCCCTAGCCACCTTGTGAGTTCTAAAGCCGCCTACCTGCCCTGTGGCAGGGAGTATCTCCCACCCCATGCTTCTTCCTCTTTGTGGACACTTACTGTACTCTATTGTGTAATTTTTTAATTAGTCTTTTGTTCCAGCCTCAAGGTCAAAGGACTATTTCAAATTTATCTGTGTGTACTTTATGATATGTGAATTATATCTCAATTAGCTGAATTTTTAAAAATGTATTCATGTCTCTTGTGCCTAGCACAAATCATAGTATGTTGTAGATAATCTGTAAATATTTATTCAATTGAGGAATGACAGTCTTCTTTTACTCTTCTTTCAACTTACAGAAACCACTTGCTGAGCAGAATTTGGAGGATACCAGACAACAGCTCTTGGCAGCCAGAAGCAGCCAGGCCAAGGCCATTAACGCCCTGGAGACTCGGGTACTGACCTTACTTCTGGTGTTTCCTAAGTTTGAGTGGTAACCTGGCTGAATGGCAACATGGTGTGACTGAGAATCTTCTTGGTCAGAGTTTTTCCACTGGAAGGGATTATTTTTGGATCTTACCTATACAGGGATGAGTTAGTCATTTTCTTCATCCTTGTCACATTACCATGATTGAGTTATATGTTTATACCCTTTTATCCCCATTGGCCTCCCTCCCATAGGATACCATTCCATTGTGGTTCATATAGATGCTTTTTTTGTTGGGTTACCTTAGAATATGTAGCACTGGCTTTTTAATTTCTGTAAATGATGCAGCTATGGGTGTGTTTTCTCTGTTAGTTTTAGCTGCCTCAACTTCTGTCTGTACCCACTTCATTGCACTTTGTAATAATCTACGTGGTAGACATCCAGATTGCTTCCTTCTTCCTGGCACCTCAGATCATGCATAAAACCTAAAGAGACTAAGTATTATAGGAGAAGATTGTTCCCAGCAAGCCTGCACCTGGCTCTCCTCCTCCAGCATGCACAAGGGTTCCTATATATGCCTTTCTGCCTTTTCCAGCATGGCATTTCCAAGCCTTTACAAGTTTTGCCAGTTTACTGAGTGTGGAGTGGTATTTCATTGCTTTAATTTGCATTGCTATGGTTATTAATGAGTTTGGCCTTGTCTTCATGTGCCTATTAATTCCTGGGGGTTTCTGCTTTTGGAATTGCCCATTCATATCCTTTCCTTGTTTTATTTGGGGGTTTCAGTCTTTTCTTATTTGGTTTGTAGGATTTCATTGTATATTCTTGTTCCTAATGCTTTGTCAGTTTCAGTCCTGAGTCATTCTGTTAACTTTGTCTTTGTATCCTTTGTTGAATAGACATTCTTAAGTTCCATGTAATCAGATTCTTCACTTTTTTGCTGTGGAGTTTGAAGTTCCATTTAGGAAATCTATTCCTGCTCCTAAGTCACAGAGATCTACTGCTTTTTCCCTATTAACTTTATAATTTTGCCTTCAATCTAATAGATCGCTAATTCACATACAAACTGTCTTTCTGTACAGTCTTAGGTAGGGATCTAAATATGGAGAAATTCTGCATATTTCTCAAAATCATTTACTAAACAGTCTGTCCTTTCTGAATTGATTTCTCTTGCTAACTTTATCACATATTGCTTCCTTCTGCACATAGTTTGTCTCTGCATTCTCTGTCCATTGGTCTGATTGTCTGCTCTTTTGTAAACACTACAATGTTTTTATTACTATAGTGATATCTGTACTATATCTCAACACCCAATAAGACAAATTCTCTTTTTTTTTTTTGAAGGTTGACTTTAACTATTTGTGGGCCTTTAAAGTTTTTGAGTTTCTAAAAAATTCAACTTGAATTTTTATTGAGATTACATTAAACATATAGGCTAATTGGGAAGAATGGTCCATTTTATAATATTAATTATTCCTTCCAAGAATGTAAATAGATTCCACTTATTCAGATTATTTTCTGTGTGTTTTATTAAATTTTTACATTTTTCTCAATAGATGTCTTATTTTCTTGCCTAAGTTGTTAATTCCTAGAAACTTTAGAGTTTGTGTTGTTACTGTGATGGTATTTTTTTTTTTCTTTTGAGACAGAGTTTTGCTCTTGTTGCCCAGGCTGGAGTACAATGGCACGATCTTGGCTCACTGTAGCCTCCGCCTCCTGGGTTCCAGCGATTCTCCTGCCTCAGCCTCCCAAGTAGCTGGGATTACAGGCGCCCACCATCACACCCAGCTAATTTTTTTGTATTTTTAGTAGAGACAGAGTTTCATCATGTTGGCCAGGCTGGTCTCAAACTCCTGACCTCAGATGATCCACCCGCCTCGGCCTTCCAAAGTGCTAGGATTATAGGCGTGAGCCAGTGCACCCAGCCTGTGATGGTATCTTATTTTTAATCTTTTTTTTTTTTTTTTTTTTTTTTAGAGTCTCGCTCTGTCACCCAGGCTAGAGTGCAATGGCACTGTCTTGGCTCACTGCAGCCTCCGCCTCCTGGGTTCCAGCAGTTCTCCTGCCTCAGCCTCCCAAGTAGCTGGGATTACAGGCACATGCCACCACACTAAGCTAATTATTATATATTTAGTAGAGACAGGGTTTCACCATGTTGACGAGGCTGGTCTTGAACTCCTGACCCCAGGTGATCTGCCTGCTTTGGCCTCCCAAAGTGCTAGGATTATAGGTGTGAGCCACTGTGCCCGGCCCTTATTTTTTTAGTTTTTATTTTGTTATTTTTTGGAGACGCAGTCTCACTCTATCCCCTAGGCTAGAGTGCAATATTGCGATCTCGGCTCGCTACAACCTCCGCTTCCCAGATTCAAGCAATTCTCCTGTGTCAGCCTCCCGAGTAGCTGGGATTACAGGCACATGTCACCACGCCAGACTAAATTTTGTATTTTTAATGGAGATGGGGTTTCACCATATTGGCCAGGCTGGTCTCGAACTCCTGACCTCAGCCTCGGCCTCCCGAATTACAGGCACAAGCCACCATGCCCAAACTTTATTTTTAATCATATTTATAATGGATTATTTCTGGTTATTCTCGTGAACTGCCATTTTTTAAAGTTGATCTTGGATATCATACCCCGGCTGAACTTCATTACTACTGTGTGATTTTTTTGTTGGTTTTCTTAGGTAGATAATCATATTATCTATGAAAAATGACCACTTTATCTTACTCCTTCCAGTCTTCCCACCTCTTATTCCATTTTCTGTTCATAGAGCATTGAAGAACTTCCAGACTGAGTGAAGCAATAATAGGACTAGTAGGAATCTTTGTTTTGTTCCCAGTCTTAAAGGAAATATGGCTGAAGTTTTGTTGTGTGGTATACCATTTGCAGGTTTTTGGTAGGTATTTATTTATTTATTTATTTGAGGCAGAGTCTCACTCTCATCCAGGCTAGAGTGCAATGGCGTGATCTCAGCTCACTGCAACCTCTGCCTCCCGGGTTCAAACGATTCTCCTGCCTTACCCACCCAAGTAGCTGGGTTAACAGGTGCCTGCCTCCACGCCTGCCTAATTTTTAAATTTTTAGTAGAGACGGGGCTTCACTATGTTGGCCAGGCTGTTCTTGAACTCCTGACCTCAAGTGATCCACCCACCTCAGCCTCCCAAAGTACTGGGATTACAGCACCATTTATTTATTTATTTATTTATTTTATTTTATTTTATTTTATTTTATTTTATTTTATTTTTTTTTTTTTGAGACGGAGTTTCGCTCTATCACCCAAGCTGGAGTGTAGTGTCCTGATCTCAGCCTACTGCAACCTCTGCCTCCCAGGCTGAAGTGATTCTTCTGCCTCAGCCTCCTGAAGAGCTGGAATTACCGTGTGCACCACCATACCTGGCTCATTTTTTTGTATTTTTTTAAATTTAATTTAATTTTATTTTATTCATGTTTGTTTGTTTGTTTGAGACAGAGTCTGGCTGTGTAGTCGAGTCTGGAGTGCAGTGGCACGACCTTGTAGTCCAGTCTGGAGTGCAGTGGTGTGACCTTGGCTCACTGCTATCTCTGCCTCCCAGGTCCTGGTTCAATCAATTCTCCTGCCTCAACCTCCTGAGTAGCTGGGATCAGAGGTGTGTGCCACTAAGCCCAGCTAATTTTTGTATTTTTAGTAGAGACAAGGTTTCACCATGTTAGCCAGGCTGGTCTTGAACTCCTGACCTCGTGATCCACCTGCCTCAGCCTCCCAAAGTGGTGTGATTATAGGCATAAGCCACCATGCCCAGCCTTTTTTGTATTTTTACTAGAGATAGGGTTTCACCATGTTGACCAGGCTGGTCTCAAACTCCTGACGTCAAGTGATGTGCCCACCTAGGCCTCCCAAAGTGCTAGGATTACAGATGTGAGTAACCGTGCTGGCCAATTTGTTTAATTTCTTGAATTGGATATTTATCTCATTTTTAAAATCTTTCTTATTTCCTGATAAATACATTTTAAACTATATTTTTCTGAAAAGACTATTTTGTTTTATTATAATTTCAGTTCTATTTCTGAATATCCTTTTTGATCAGTGTACATTGTTGTACAACCATCACCACCATCCATCTCCAAAACTTTTTTATCTTCCCAAACAGAAACTCTATACTTATTAAACAGTAACTCCCCAATTCCTCCTACCCCAGTCTGGGAACCACCATTCTATTTTCTGTCTCTTTGAGTTTGGAGACTCTAGATACCTCATATCGGTGGAATCATACAATGTTTGTCCTTTTCTGTCTGGCTTATTTGACTTAGTATAATGTCTTCAGTGTTCATCTATGTTGTAGCATATGTCAGAATTTCATTCCTTTTTTTTTTTAATATAGAATTTTGGGTTTTTTTAAGAATTTTTTTTGAGATGGAGTCTTGCTCTGTCACCAGGCTGGAGTGCAGTGGTGCAGTCTTGGCTCACTGCAACCTCCACCTCCTAGGTTCAAGCAATTCCCCTACCTCAGCCTCCTGAGTAGCTGGGACTATAGGCACTTGCCACTATGCCCGGCTGATTTTTTGCATTTTAATAGAGATGGGGTTTCACCATGTTGACCAGGATGGTCTCGATCTCCTGACCTTGTGATTCACCCACCTCGGCCTCCCAAAGTGCTGGGATTACAGGTGTGAGCCACCGTGCCTGGCCTATTCCTTTTTAAGATTGAATAAGGCCGGGCGCGGTGGCTCACGCCTGTAATCCCAGCGCTTTGGGAGGCCGAGGCGGGCGGCTCACAAGGTCAGGAGATCGAGACCATCCTGGCTAACACAGTGAAACCCCGTCTCTACTAAAAATACAAAAAAATTAGCCAGGCGTAGTGGCGGGCGCCTGTAGTCCCA